>NW_005199583.1:42648-76804 GCF_000372725.1 Emiliania huxleyi CCMP1516 | reverse complement strand
TCTTCCTCCTCCTCCTCCTCCTCCTCCTCCTCCTCCTCCTCCTCCTCCTCCTCCTCCTCCTCCTCCTCCTCCTCCTCCTCCTCCTCCTCCTCCTCCTCCTCCCCCTCCTCCTCCTCCTCCTCCTCGAGCTCCTCCTCGAGCTCCTCCTCGCCTGCCTCAGCGCCGAAACCCGCCGACCCTGCTCTTCCGCCGATGAAGCTAGTGAGGCCGTCGAGGAGCCGCCCTCCCCAGCCCCCACCCGCATCGGCGTCCGAGACGCCGCGCGAGGCCAGGCTGTCTGTCGCGCCAGCCGAAACGCCCAGGGCGCCCAGGCCGGCGGCCAGCGCTCCAGCGTCGGGCAGGGTCACCGCCTGCATCATCTGCATCCCCATCGGCGCCGCCGCCAGGGCCGCCATGAAGCCAGCCGCTGGTCCCCCGTCGCCGCTCTCGTCGCCGGCGGCCCGCGACCCCGCCGCGGCGGGAAGGCAGACCTCTAGCATCGAGAAGGCCGACGTGAGGTCGACGAGGAGCGACGAGGCCAGTTGAGGTACCTGCGTGAAGCCCTCTTCGGCCAGTTTGAGCCGGATCGCTTCGAGCAGCTCGAGGTAGCTCGGAGCAGCCTCCCGGCCGTCGAGTGCCTCGATGAAGGCCGACGTGAGCGCACCGCCCGCGCCGCTCCGCGCAGTCGGCTGCAGGTCAAACTGAAGGTCCACGTTGCCAACGTCGGCGCTCGTTTGGTCCGATCGGCAGCCCGTGATGGCGATCACCTCGCCCACCGCGAGCCCGACGGTGCTCTCCTCGTCCGTCGCAAAGCCGGTGCCGCTCGCGCCTTGCGAAGCCTTGTGCCGGCTGTAGATGTCCCACAGGCCCAGCCCCATCGACGCCACGTCAGAGAGGAGCTCGGTGGGGTTGCCTTCGCTCCACATGCTCACGTCTCGCAGCCAGTTGCGCGACATGGCCATCTGCACCGCCTCGCCCGCCAACGCCGACTTGAGGTTGCCCTCCGTCCCGGTGAAGAGGAACGGCAGGTTGAGCGCGCCCGCCGAGTGGCAGCTGTCGAGGATCACGGTGAGCCTGCATCCGCTGGGCAGCGGCGCGACGAGGGTCTCGAAGAGCTCCGTGTCCAGTAGTTGGCCCTCGCTCGCCATATCGAGGGGGCACAGCGTCTCGTGGAACCCGTCGCTCCCCTGGATGCGCCCTCCGTGGCCAGAGTACTGGAAGAAGAGGGCGTCGCCGGCGGCGGCCCCCTCCACCAGCCAGGCGATGGCGCCGCGGATATTGGCCATGGTTGGCGCGAGCGGCGTGCTCCCATCGTCGAGCAGCACCATTTGGCTCCCCTCGTTGGAAGGGAAGCCGAGTCGCTCGACAAAGGGCCGCATCCGCTTGACGTCGTTTACGCAGCCTCGCAGCTCGCTCGGAGAGCTCAGGCCGCTATAATTGATGCCAATGAGGACGCTGCGGCGGTTGCCGTTGAGGGACGCGCGGGTAATGCTGCGCGAGATGCTGCCGCGATGTGGCGGTGGAAGGGCGGCGGTGGGAGTCGTCGAGGCCACTCGATTGGGCGCTCTGCAGCAGGGGCACGCGACGATGGGTGCGTTTGGTGGCACACCAAAGACAGTCTTGCAGTGGTGGCAGCGTATCGCAGACATATCAAGGATCGCGAGGGAGGACGCACGTCGCTCGCCGCAGAGTTGAACGAGGTCAGTGAAAGCATTGTGGCTGTGATAAGAACTGGCCTCGCCTGGAGTAGGACCGCCGCAAGCGGCGTGGCGTGGAGCGGTTGAGCATCCCTCCGGGGGCCCCTCTGCGCCGGGGAGGCGTTGTTGGAGGCTAGGACGCAAGCAAGCGTCCGTCGCCTTTTTCAAACTCGCTCGGGGCCCACTCCGCTACGCTCCGACCCGAATTTGGAGGGCCATGAAATTTAAGGTGTTGCTGCGCAAAAGGGGCGGGGCGCGCGCGGCGAGAGCCGAGAGTTCTTTTTGGAGATCAGAGGCCCATCAGACCTTTCGATGGTTCATGCTTCCCTGCCCTCTCCCGCCACACACTCCGTCAGAGCCCCCTCCCCTCTTGCACAACAGGAATTCTGACAATTAACCAGATGAGTGGTGGGCCTGCCCACCCCGGAGTGGTTCGACTCCACACAAACCCCGAGACGGTGATGGGAGGCGTCGTACGATGATCTCAGGCCCAGTGAGGTAGTGCATCTGACTACCCCGGATCCTGCTGAACAAGCTCCTCTGTAGCTCGATCGGTCACACCGCCATCGCCGTCGGGGAGAGGGGGGACGACACTGCTTCGGCAGCGTGCACCTCGATCCTATACCGTGTTTGTTATGACCCCCCCCAATGAACACACCAGTGAGGGAGGGCGAGACGATCGAGGGGTCCCGTGCCATGCGGAATCGACCCTATCCAGTGCTCAAGTGCTCATGTCTATCTATCTCATGCTTCATGACACAACACGCGGTGGTGGAGCTGGTGGAGCTGTCAGCTGATCGATCCAAGCGGGTGGGGAGGGGGAGGCATGGCTGGCTGCAGGTCCGCCAGTCGGCCCGGCCTCTGACGTGGTGCTGCCGCTGCATTGGCTGAAGAAGAGAGGTGCGACTTGATTGGAGGCGCTGGAGGCGATGGCGCTAGGAAGGGAGGTTGGGCTGGGCCGTGAGGGGCTGATGGCGCTGGCCAGCGCGGGGTGTGAGATGTCGTCGTCGTCGTATACTGCTGGCCCTCGCCCTCAGTTGCCAGGGCTGTGGGCTGCAATTGGCGTCTGTGGCGTCTACGCAGGCTCTGCAGCGTGATGGCAGGCGGGAGCGACTGCGAGGCCGGCGGCAGCGGAAGGAGAGGCTGGGCACGAGCCAGGAACAGGCTGGCCAGGCCCGCAGGTGGCTGCGCTCTGGCGAGGCGCGCGCGCGCATGGCATGTGCCGAGCAGGCTCGGCATATATGGTGAACCTCCGATTCGCGATGGCGGTCCCGCTTTTCCCGATCATTTCGTCCGTCCAATCGAAGGAAGCGCCGGATCGGATTTTCGCTATTTGGTCGTGTGGGTGTGAATCCCGGGACTAGTCAATGGTACCGCGTCGGCGACGCGGGCGCCTTGCGGGCAGAGCCCTGAGCCACCCTTATGTCTTGCGCGGTCAAAATTCTTGACACAGATCGCTCGAAGAGAGAAGGGCCTAGAAATCGCGCCTCCCCCTCCCTTTTCTCCCACAGTAAGCTAAAAGTACGTACTCGAAGGGAGGGAGCACTTGGAGGGTGGGAGGCCGTCGCGGCGGCCCTGTAGCACGCAAGGTCTCCGTTTGGCAAGCGAATGATGAGGGACGGGATGCGAAAGGTGAAGTAGCCGCCCTCGCCAGCCCGAAAGGTCGTTCGTCTTGCTTGGAGTCGGACGGCGCGCCGCCGCAGCAACGTTGCACGGACCGAAGCAGAGGTCGAGCGCGGAGTAGCCGAAGCAGCACGCAAAGCGCAAGCAGGGAACCGCCGTCGGGCAGCACGGGAGTTCGGGGAGCGGCAGAATTCTTTTTGGTGTAGGATTCCTACTCGTCTGTGTCGTGAGAGTGTCGTGAGCGAGTTGCCACACGTTGGCCTTGCTTCATGCCGGCGACGACAAAGACGTGGCTCAAGACGCTCGTGCCCTCAGTCAGCGACGCCGAGCTCGAGGCGGTCACGCGGCAGCACGCGGGCGATCGGATCGGCGCGCTCGACGCCCTGCTCACGGCGCTGTGGCGCCAGGACGGCGCGCAGCCTGCAACCTCGCCCGCCATCGGCGGCGGCGGTGCCAAGGGCAGGCGTCGCAAGCGAGCCAGGCCGCGCGAGACGGACGCGGCCGACGCCGGTGCGCGGGCCGGCTCCACCACAACTCGGGCTTTGAGGCCAGAGCCGTCCCAGCGCTCGGACGGCTCGGACGCGGAGAGCGATTGCATCGCCGGCCCGAGTGAGGCGCAGCAGCGCGGCGCGCGTGCGGAGCTGCGCGCCACTCCGTCGGCGCCCTCGATCGCCGCGGCGGTCGCACCCGCGCTCGGCTTTCTGCGGCGCGCAGCCGACTCTTTCAAGTGGGAGACGTGCCCGTACCTCCAGCTCGTGCAGGCGAGATGTGGGGAGATATGGCGAGATGTGGGGAGATATGGCGAGATGTGGGGAGATATGGGGAGACCTGCCCGTACCTCCAGCTCGAACTCGTCCGTAACGAGTGAACTCGCTCGTGCAGGCGCTGCACCTGCGACACTCGGGCGAGCTGGACGCGCGCGCGTGCGGCGCACGCGCCGTGGCGGCGCTGCGCTCGCGAGGCCAGCAGCCGCTCACGCCGCTCCAGCAGCGAGAGAGGGCGGCCCTGCAGTCCGAGCTGTGCGGCTCCTTCTCGCCAATCGAGCGAGATGGCCCTCTGGTGCTCGCCTCGCTCGCGTTGCACGGCTCGATGCCGACGGGCGGCGCCGCCCAATCAATGATGCATGTTGGATGAGGAATGATTGATTCTCAGGCTCGATGCCGACGGACGTGCTGCCGCCGCCGCTCGGCCAAGACGGCGAGCCGACGGGCGAGGAAGAGGTAGCCGAGGCGGCGGGCTGCTGGTTTGTGGAGGCGTCCGACGGCGCGGCCGCCTCGCAGCGGCTGACGGGCGCGTGGGAGGGGTGCAAGCCCGGCTGGGCGGCGGCGGAGAGGCATGCGGGGCAGTCTCTGCTGCGGCTTGACCTTGCGGCGGCGGCGGAGGGGGCGGCGAGGGGGGCGGCGGATGGGGCGGGCGGGGCGGCGGCTGAGGGGGCTGCGGCGGCGGCGGAGGAGGAGGGCATGTATTGGCTGGATGTCTGCCCGCCGGCGGGCGGTGCGATATCTCCCCCACACCTCCCCCACACCTCCCCCACACCTCCCCCACACCTCCCCCTGATGATCGTGGCGCCTCTCCAGGCGCGACTGCTGCCGGCTGCCGGCTGCGCTGGTGCTGGCCTAGCGGCAACCCGGGCTCGCGATACCGCACCTCCCACGGTACCTGAACCCACACTGGGTTCGATCCCGTTGAGGTATGGTACTAGGCGCGTCGGGCGCGTGGGTGGGTCTGCACGGTTGCGAGGGCTGGCCGCGGGGAGGGCGGTGGCGCTTCCCTCCGTGGCGGCGCCGCTTCAAGACCATCCGGAGGGACGCTGCCCCGAGACGCGGACTATCTCCCCATATCTCCCCGTATCTGCCCATATCTCCCCGTATCTCCCCGTATCTCCCCGTATCTCGGTCCCTAGACGCGGGAGCCGGATTCTTCTCTCCCAACTAGCGCGCGAGAGTACTCTGCCGCATCCGCTGCACTCGCCTCCCCCTCGTACTCACGCGGTGCCCTGAAGACGCGGCACAATGCCCGCCCTCCCTCCCTCACGTCGGTGTATACCCACTTCGTAGGACGCGGTCCTCGGCGAGACGCTCTTCACGCCGGCGGCTGGGCGGAGGGTGTGAACAGCGCCTCTTCACAGCTCCCGCCGTGAACAGGCGAGACGCTCTTCACGCCGGCGGAGCTGCGCGCGCTCGCGGACGGGAGGTACGAGGCGGCGCTGTTAATGAATGATTAATGAGTCATTAATTGATCGTCCACTCGCGGGCGGAAGGTACGAGGCGGCGCTGTTCCGCGGAGACGACCCCGTCGCCGTGTCGCAGAGCATCGAGCTGCGGGGCGGCGCGGTGGCGCGCGTGTCGGGACTGCAAGGTGTGGCGCCCTCTTCGCTCTCTTCGCTCTCCCTCCCTCTTGTCTGCCTTCTCTCTTCTCTCTTTTCTCTCTCTCTCTTCTCTCTCTCTCTTCTCTCTCCCCCCCACCCCTCCCCACCCCTCCCCACCCCTCCCCACCCCTCCCCACCCCTCCCCATCCCTCCCCATCCCTCCCCGCAGGCCTGGCGACGCGGTGCGGCGAGGTGCTCTGTGCGCGGCCGGACCGCGCGCAGCGGCAGCGCAGCGGGTCGACGGTGGGCGAGAGGTGGCGGTCAGGAAGGCCTATCTCCCCCGATCTCCCCCGATCTCCCCCGATCTCCCCCCTTAGGTGGGCGAGGTTGCAGTCAGGGAGGGGTCGTGCTCGGGTGACGAGGCGGCGGAGGGGGGATACTTCGAGGTGCCCCTCGTCGAGGTGGCCGCTGCCTTGATTCACGACTAGTGCATGACTCACCACCGGCTATTCATCGCTACTCTGTTCACTGCCGCCCGTCGTCGAGGTGGTCGCTGCCGAGGCGCGGCTGCCGCTGCTGCAGCGCCGGCTCTACAAGGTCATCGAGGGCCAGTCGTACCTCGACTAGGGCCTCCCCATCTCTCCCCCATCTCTCCCCCATCTCTCCCCACCTCTCCACATCTCTCAGGTCATCGAGGGCCAGTCGTACCTCGATTGGGGCCTCTCCTCGGACTACGACGCTGCAACCTCGACCGCAAACGCGCGCTCGCAGCGCGGGGGCGGAGGAGGAGGCGGCGCAGGAGGCTTCGGCGGCGGCGGCGGAGGAGGAGGAGGAGGCGGAGGCGGCTCGCTGACGACGCGGATCGACGCGCCTCGCGGGCTTGGCGGCAACACGCGTGGGTCGGAGGGGTACGGAGAGATGACGGCGGGGTCGGTGTCGCGGCTCTGCGGCCTGCTCTCCAACTTGCGCGGGAGCGTGCTCTGCCGGCTGCACCACCGTCTTGGCTGGCCGTTGGTCATTCGCTGCGCATGGTTGACGGATTGATGATTCGTTACAGGCTGCACCCGGTCGGCTGGCCCAGCTGCTGGGACCTCACCCGCCGCTCGTGTTTCGTCGACGTCGGGTCGGGGTATGGCAAGGTGGTGGTGGTGCATATGCCTCACCCCTCACCCCTCACCCCTCACCCCTCACACTCACCCTCGCCCTCGCCCTCGCCCTCGCCCTCGCCCTCGCCCCCGACCCCCCTCACTCACACTCACACTCACACTCACACTCACACTCACACACCGCTCGCCCACGCGCACTGGGCCTTGCACATTGAATGCCGTGGGGCTCCTGCCTGTCTAGACGTGGAGTCGCGAGGGCTGCCTGGCCCTTGCCCCACCACCTCGTGTGTGTGGAGAAGTGTACCTTCCCTTGCCTTGCCTTAGGTGGTGATGCATGTCGCCCTCGAGGCGGGCGTGCGGCGCGCTGTCGGCATCGAGTGCGTCATCTCGCGCCACCAGATCGCGTGCCACTCGCTGCAGGAGTCCCCGGGCCGAATCTCGGACGAATCTCGGACGAGTCTCGGACGAATCTCGGCGAATCTCGCGCCACCAGATCGCGTGCCACTCGCTGCAGGAGTCCCCGGGCCGAATCTCGGACGAATCTCGGACGAGTCTCGGACGAATCTCGGCGAATCTCGCGCCACCAGATCGCGTGCCGCTCGCTGCAGGAGATCCGCTCCGAGCTGCTGCTGGACGCGACCCTTCTCTGCACTGCGCGATCTCCACCCGCTGCCGAGGAGTGCGGCGGAGGCGGCGGCGGAGGCGAGGAGAGCGGCGGCGGCGGTGGCGACGGCGGCGTGGACGGCGGCGGAGGGGGAGGCGGCGGAGGGGGCGGAGGGGGCGGCGATGAGCCGGCCGTCGACATGGACCCGTTCGAGTCGGTCTTCTTTCGCGTTGGGGACGCGCCGCTCCTGTAGTGTGCAGCATACTCACGTACAACTACAATGTGTGACAGGTCTACTTCCACTTTGGGGACGCGACGCTCGGCCCGCACCTCTAGACGCGGAATCTCCCCGTATCTCCCCAACATCTCTCCGTATCTCCCCGTCTCACACCTCTAAACTTAGCGGAGTACGCTCTCTTGCCTCTCGCACTCTTCAAGAGACTCCGCTGTATTCGGCCGTATTCCGCTGCACGTGTTCGCTGCATTCGCACCCCCCTCGTCTTCACGCGGTGCTCTGAGTACACTGCACAATGCCGTCCTCCCGCCCCGAGGTCGGCGTACTCACCATACAGACTCGCACCTCGCACATCTGCTACACACCTGCTACCACGCGGCAGAGACCCCACACTGGGTTCGATACTCTGGAGGTATGGCACACGCAGGCTCGCACCTCGACTTCTCGCACGTGTACGTCTTCGACCGGGTCTTCTCGCCGACGACGATGGCGTCGCTCGCGCGCGTGCTGCAGCGCTCCCCCTTTCGCGTGCTGGTGAGCTACCGGACGGCGAGCGAGTGGTGGGAGCACGGCCTCAGCGTGGTGCAGCCGGTCGCGAAGCTGCGCCTCTCCAGCACGGGCAAGGAGGGGATGACTTGCTGGATCTACATCAACATGCGCTACGCCCCGCGATGACAGCCGTCACGCCGGCGGCGGAGGTCGGCCCCCGCGCTTGGGCGGCCTGAGCCGCTGTGGCGCGAGCCCGCCGCCGCCGGGAAGGAATAAAAGGAGTCGGTGATTGAGCTTCGCCGTTCCTCGTCTCTATTAGTGTGTCTTGTGTACACGTACAGATCCACGGTGTGGAGGCCTTACAAACATAACCTAGAGAGGGAAAGACGACGGGTGGTGGATTACTGTAACTGGACTGCGCGCTGCGGTTCTCGTATTCTGAGCGCGTCCCTCGTCGTGACGTCGTCTCGAGCGTCGCCGGTCTCGTCTCGGCGATGAGCTTGCCGCTATGACGCTCTGGACCTTTTGTCGCCAGGCTGGAGCCCGGGGACGCACGGCGCCGCGGCTGCGCCACAAGGGATCAGCTCTGTGAGCACGCGGTCCTTGTCCGGCACAACGACGCCGAGCTTGTCTGTGGCAAAGCTCTTCTGGATGGTGAACCTTCGTCGCCTGCTCCATGCTGTCAAGCCACTCTCTTCACCAGTGTGTCGACGGAGACGGCCGACACGGCGGTTTACATCCTCAATACTCGAGTCGACGGCCACCTTTCTTGTCATCTCAGCACATGAGTGTCGGTGACTGATGCCACTGAAAAAAACTTGAGGGAAAGACCTCGAGCGCCAGGCGGAAGGCGCCGCCAGGAATGGACCAACAACCGAGCACGAGACAATCAGGCCTGGACTGCGTGCCGAGGCCATAATGAGTTGCGCCTGGGCGTCACTAGCGTCGGATCGATCGCAAAGGGGCTGCAACACCTCGCGACTTCGCGCATCATGTACACCCCAGCGGGATAGGCCCATATGGCGTCCGGGCACTCGTGCTCCCGCGGGGGGTGTTTGGGAAAGCGAGAGGTGCAGTTGCGAGCGCCCTCGACTGCCGCACGCACGCCGCATGTGCGTCCTGTGGGGTCGCTCTGGATCCAGCCCTCGAGCAGGCGCTTGTATGGCTTAAAGTTGGCGTGCAGCAGGTGGCACGGACCGGAGCACTGGTGGGTAGCGAGGAAGCCCGGAGTTGTCCAGTACTGGGGACTCAACTGTCTGTTCCAGCCGCACGGGAGGACGAAAAAAAGCTCTGCCGCACCGGCAGCAGTTGGGTGGCTCATGAAAGAAAACAGGGTCTGATCCGCGATGTAGCCGAGGCGAGTCCTCTCTGGCTTGATTGGAATGCCCACCGGCAGGCGTTGCGATGCGAACCCCTCGAGCTGCCGCTTGTACAGCTCCGACGCGCGCATACGTCGAAGATCGTAGAGAACCACCCCCGAGTTCAGGCCGAGGGCTCCCGATGTGCTTCCGAACAAAGACGAGTAGAACTGGTTCTGCTCGAGTCCCATGCCAATCATTTGGTTCGGGCCAAAGCGGTCGAACATGCTCCACAGCTGCGCGACTTCAGTCACGATGAAGATGTCGGAGTCGAGCAGCAGCACGCGATCCAGCTGCTCCGGAAGTATGTAGTGGATCATATTTTTCCAGAGGTACATTTTCCCCGGACCCCTTGCCAGTTTCGCGAGCCGCCCCTTCAGCTGCATCGCTTCCCTTGACAGGTTCGCCAAAGTGTGAAGATGGATCCGGTCGCTCATGTCGCCATGCCGTGACGGCGAGAGCGAGCAGATCGCCTCGCACGCCTCCCTCGGAGGCTGCCGCATTGTGGCGACTATGATGTGGTAATGAATTCCACCATCGGACCAGGCCTCCACGTTGTGAATCGCGCGGAGGCTGTTGGCCAACTTGTCAGCGTGTGTCAGCTGTGCCCCGAATGTAAGGTACGCCACATCCATACGCGTGGCAGCGCCAGCGGTCGTGCGCATAGGGTTCGGCGAGCGCGCGGCGCAGACCCTCATGCTGCGGCAGCAGCAGCAGACGGCGCGATGACACGACGTAGTTGCTATGCGGCCGCGCGATCGACAATGCCACAAGTTGGGGGTGGGAACATGGTGGCCGCGGCGGATTCTTTTCAAGGACGGCTGCCACAATGAGTACAGCTGCCACAGAACGCGACACAGATGTAGAAGATGATGACTGCTACCACACCTCGCGGTGTGCGCAGAGGAGTCCCGTGGTCCGCGCGGGGATGGAAGAGTCTCCGTGGTGGGGCTCGAACCCACGCAAGCGGCCCTAATCGATCGCCCACAGCCCGCCTCGCCAACTCCGATGCGGCAGCAGCTCTGTTGCCAGCCAGCTAACACATCGGTACTCGTTTCACGTTTGTTTCCCCTCCGGCTCCGCCTGTGGCTGTGCCCACGCTATCGCCAGGATCGCCAGGCTGTCGTGCCCCAAAAGATGCATCCCTGTGAATTACCGTGTACCACGAAATTCTTTTCGCAGGAGCGCTCAAGCTCACGGCAGGCACGTCGCTGCACTCAGCCGTGCACTCAGCGATGAAGCTCGTGCTAATACTCGTGTCGGCCCGCGGAGCGCACGGCCTCGCCGGCTGGCAGCGAGTCAGCGGACCTGGCGGCCGCGGACGCAGCCCCGAGCGTGGCGGCCATGGCTCCGGCCGCGGTGAGTGGCGAGACAACTTTGCTGGTACCCGGGTGTTTGTTGAGAATCTCTCGTACGACACTGACTGGGCCGGCCTCAAGGACCACTTCCTCTCGAGCGGATTCCCCGTCGTCTACACCAGCGTCAGCCAGACGCAGGACGGCGCTTCCAAGGGTTGCGGCATCGTGCAATTCGAGAGCTCGGCGGCGGCGGAGGACGCCATCCGCGAGATGACCGGCTCCGAACTCGACGGCCGCTCGCTCAACGTGCGCAAGGACGCGCAGGAGTCGAGCCGCCGACAGGCTCGCGGCGCCGGCAGTGGGGCACGCGCGGCTGACAGCTGGCGGGACCGGCAGTGGAGCCGTGTCGCCGGCACGGCCGACGGGGAGGCGGCGGTGGACGAGGCGGCGGTGGCGCGGCTGCTGGCAGAGCGGGACGCGGCGCGCCAGCAGCGCGATTTCCAGAAGGCGGATGAGCTGCTCGACGATCTCGCCGACCTCGGCGTCTCTCTGGATGATGCGCGGCGCCAGCGCTCGTGGTGGGTGGGGGGGCGGGTGGACGGCGGCGGCGGGCGCGGCGGCGGGCGCTCGGGCGCGGCTCGAGGGCGGCGGGAATGGTTCAAGGGCGCCGCCGAGCCGAGGGGCGGAGGCCCTCCCGAGATGCTCCCTGGCGACTGGACCTGCCAGGACTGCGGTGCGCTCGTGTTTGCACGGAAGAGGGCGTGTTTCAAGTGCGGCGCGCCTCGTCCGGGGGAGGAGGAGGGAGACTATTGGTGAGGAGCCGCACCACGCTGCCGTAACAATATGAAAGATCTTGATAAAAATCAGGCCCGGCGCAGAGACACGAGCGCGCGCCGCACTTTTGAAAACCAAAAAACGCCGCGGGGCTCCGGCCAGGGGAAATATATATTTATTGAATTCTTTTCAAAAGCGAGCCCCCCCCACCCCACCCCCACAGGGGCCACAGCCTCCCTCCCCGATTGCCATTCGATTCAGCCCCGCTCAGGCATTCAGGCCGCCCCCCCCTCTTCTGCCCCTCTGTCCAAAAGAGTGCGCGGCTACGGACGACAAGCGTGCGCGGACGCAGCACGCCGCCTGGCATGGTGTTCCACCTCCGCATCGGAAACCGAGGCGACAGTCAGTGTTCATGCCTTCCGTCGTGAAATCGGGCGCAAGGACCGAGCGTCGGCCGCCCCGTTTGCTGGCAAATGGCCACGTCCATCGGCCTAATCGGCGGCCTCCAAGTTGGCCGCACGCACCTTGATCGACATCTTGACGTCGCTGGCGCCCTCGTCGAGCGCGACGGCGTAGCGGCCCGTCCTCGGGTCGTGCGAGACGGCGCCGCCAAGCTGGCCGTTGAGCTCCGGCCGGCTGACGAGGCCGTGGATGCGCACGCGCTTCTCAAGGAGCGGCGCCGCGTGCTTCTGGAAGAGCCGCGTAATCTCGCGCATCCCGCGACCGAGCGCGAAGGAGGTGGGGCTATTTCCCCTCGCGTCCCGATGGGTTGGGCTCGCGCCGGCCTTGAGCAAGGCGGCGACCGTCGCCACATGCTCGGTGCGGCACGGGATGAGGCCCTGCTGCGCCGCGTGCAGGTTGACGACGCCCGTGCCCTGGCTGTTCTTGACCGCGATCAGCAGCGCCGTCTCGCCGCGTGGCGGCACCCGAAATATCGGAGTCTGATTCTTGTGGAACCTCAGGTCGACCTCTGCGGTGGACGCCGCGTCGACGAGCGCGCCGGCGGCGAGCAGACCGCCGAGGCACGCGAGGCGTCCGTCCTGCGCCGCGTACATGAGGGGCGTCCATCCTTCCTCGTCGGCCAGATTGACGTCGACGCCGGCGCGCATGAGCACGTTGAAGACGCCGAGGTGGCCGCGCAGCACGCTGGCGATGAGCGGCGTCTCGCCCGTCTCGATCTGCACGTTCCGGTCGGCTCCGTGCTCGATCAGCATGTTCACGACCTCGGTCTGGCCTGCCTCGGCCGCAAAGTAAAGCATCGTGCACCGCCCGAGGTCGCGCACGTCCACGCCACCGCCATCGCGCAGGTACTCCTCGACCGGCACTAGGTCGCCGTCCAGTGCGCCAATGTATTGCGGCGGAATCCCGATGCCGTGTAGGAGTGACTCGCTCACCTGGGCCCGCTGCAGATACCTCTCGGCACGGAAGGTGTTCTCGGAGATCGCTTTCGCAGCGCGCTTGAAGGCATACACAGACTATGAAAAAATAAGCAATCAACGCCCAAGTTGGTTATAGTCCCAGCGTGCAGAAAGAATTCTTTTGTACAGCCGGCCGCACGCGAGCAAGGCACTTCTCGCTGCCGTGCACGGCACCCTGCCCCGAATACTGGCGCGTGCGTTATCCAGTGAATACTGGACGCTGCGGAATGAAGTGGTCGCAGATCCAGCCGCGGGGCCGGGCGAGGCGGCCATGCGAGGGCCACAGCTGCTCCGTCGTCGGCAAGCGGGTCTTTATTCTCTTTGGCAAGCACGAGGACGAGGAGGGAAAGGTCATCTGCCCTCCGCTGCAGATGCTGGACACGGTCAACATGACGCTGACGTATCCGCAAGTCCTCCAAGACGCGGAGGGTCGGTCGACGACGCCCGACGACCGCGAGGGGCACACGGCGTCGGTCGTCGACCAGCAAATCTACATCTTTGGCGGCACGTGGGAGGACGAGAAGACGGGCGTGAACGCGTACTTGGACGACTTGCACGTCTTCGACGTGGCGAGCTACTCGTGGATGAAGCCGGCCTATACCGGCTCTCCGCCGGAAGGGCGGGAGGTCACCTCCCTCCCTGCCTCGCCTGCCTCGCCTCTCCCTCGCTCGCTCCCTGCCTCCCTCGCTCCCTCCTTTCCTCCCTCCTTGCTCACCCTCTCCCTCCTCTGCCGAACCATCTCAGGGCCACTCAGCAGCGGTGATCGGCCGGCTCATCTTCATCTTTGGAGGGACACGTGGGTGCAAGAGGCGGACATGTCGGAGACACGTCCGTGACATGTCCGAGACATGTCCATAGGACGTGGGTGCAAGAGGCGGAGCGGACGCCGCACAGAGAGCTCGAGGACGAGGGCGAGTCCGTGTACCTGAACGACCTCCACACCTTCGACACCGCCACCGGCGCGTGGAGCATGCCGGAGGCGCGCGCCCAGCTGCCGAGCTCCCATGATGAGTATGACTCATTATGATTGAGCAGTCGTTGAGAGTAGGCGCACGGCCAGCTGCCGAGCCAGCGCGAGGGCCACTCTGCGTGCGTCGTCGGGTGCGCTACAGGGGGCGTGTGGTGGGGCCCTTTCACAGCTGGCGACTCGTTCCTGGTCCTCCCCTCCCCAGGCGCGACATGATACTCTTTGGCGGCGCGGGGCTCGACGGCGACGACCGCTCGATCAACCTCTGCGACTTGCACAAGCTCGACACGGCGCCCGACGAGATTGCACGAGATTGCACGAGATTGCACGAGATTGCACGAGATTGCACGAGATTGCACGAGATTGCACGAGCTCGACACCCCACCGCCGCCCATCCTCGGGTCTTCACCGCCGCCGCTTCACTCGTAGGCGACGATGACGTGGTCGCGTCTCGTCGCGAGCGGGGAGGGGCCGCAGGAGCGGAGGTACCACTCCGCGTCTGTGGTGTGAACAGCGTCTCTTCACACTTCGAGCCGTGAGCAGGAGCGGAGGTACCACACCGCCTCTGTGGTGGAGGGGCGGCTGCTCGTCTTCGGCGGGCAGTACTACGACTACGGCAAGGACCTGCACTTCGAGTGCTCGAACGCGGTGTGCGAGATCGACCTCGAGCAGCTAGCGTGGCGCATCCACCCCCCCTCCTCGCCCTCCCCGCTCAAGCGAGCCTGCCACGCTGCGGGCGTCGTCGGCAAGTGCGTCTACGTGGTTGGCGGCCGCTACTGGGACGAGCAGGAGGACGACTACATCTTTCTGAACGACGTCCAGGCGCTGAGCACGCGGCCAAATGAGCGATGGATGAGTGGAGCAAAGATGTACTGATGAATGGACGGACCAGGTGCTCGACACGCGGCCCTCGTCCAGCCTCGCCTCGGACTGGCGCCGCTACTTCAACAGCGAGCTCCTCTCGGACGTCTGCTTGCTCGTCGGCGACATGCGGATCCCGGCGCACCGCGTGGTGCTCGGAACCTTCAAGGAACCTTCAAGGAACCTTCTAGGCGACATGCGGATCCCGGCGCACCGCGTGGTGCTCGCCGCGCGCTGCGACTTCTTCGCGCGCATGTTTGCGTCCGGCATGAGGGAGGCGACACACACACACACACACACACACACACACACACACACACACATAGCACCCGCCACTCACCCACGCGCACCAGGCCTTGCACTCTGACTGCTCCGCGCGCGGCTCCTGTCTTCAGACGTGGAGTCGCGAGGGGTTGCCCTGGCCCTTGTCCCACCACCACGCTCGTGCGTGCCAGGCGACCGAGGAGGAGCTGCCGATCGTCGACGTCTCACCGCCCGTCTTCCAGCTCCTGCTCGAGCACCTTTACACCGACTCCTCCGCCGTCCCCGAGGAGTCCGCCCTCGAGCTCTTCGCCGCCGCCGACCGCTTCGGCGTCGAGCGGCTGCGCGCCCTCTGCTCGGACCGGATCGAGGGGATGCTCTCTGCGGCGAACGTGTGCGACGTGCTGACGGTTGCCGACCAGGCAAAGAGGGGGAGGGCGGAGGCCCCGATTCTGCCCGTGCCGCTCCCCCGGCTCACCCCCCCCCCCCTTCTCGCCCTGGTCCGCAGCACAACGGCGCCGAGTTGGTCGAGGCGGCCGTGTCGCACATCGTCGAGAACTTTGGCGAGATACACTGCTCGCCCCCCTTCAGAGAGCTGTCGCGGCCGCTCCTCGACGTGGTGCACGCCGCCATCGCGCCCAGGCTCGTCCTTGCCGCCCCGCCTGCCGGCCTGGCGGCCGAGGCGGGTGGGTCACGGCAGAGCGCGAGGCGACATTCGACATGACGTGACGCGGTCCCTCTGTGTGTGGTGAGCGCGTGCAGTACGCCAGTACGCGTGAGCTCTTGTGTTCATGAGCTACTCCACGTCGAGAGTAGTAAAAACAGGTAATGTCCCACTGTATTTTAGCATTTTGCTATTTTTTGGACTAGTCAGCTTGGTGTCGCGACGCCACCACGCCACCCCGTCGTGGCTCGTGGGCAACACGCCAACGGCGGCGGCGGTGAGGTGGAGGCAGGGAGGCGGCGGCAACGGCGAGGCGGAGGGAGGCGCGAGGGCGACGCGGAGGGAGGCGACGGCCCAGAAGCGCATGGTTCGGCGCGCACGGCGGGGCACCGGCGGGCTCTTAGACTAGTTTTAGAGGCCGGTCTCCTCTATTAGTACGACAGCCCCGTCCGTTGGAGGTAGGCCGCTCGTCTAGCCACAGTCTCAGTCAGAAGTACTGACGCAAAATGCACTCTTGTTCATATTTATACGCAAAATAAGGTGAGGCAGTGAGCGAACACTCACAATCACGGAGGCAGCCTGCATGCACACCACTCCACTACTCCGAGTACTCCGAGTCCTACTCCGAGTCCTCCGAGTCCTCCGAGTCCTCCGAGTAGTCGAATGCACGAGCAACACGCAGCTGGCCGATGGCGTGGGCCAGCACAAGCTGCGCAGCTGACTGCATTTCTGGCTGAGCTGCGAATGCCCCAAGAGTGAGGAGCGCGCATGTCTGGATGCGAACATAGATCTGCTCCCCCAATTTTGGCAGCACTGCGAACCTCCCGAGCACATAGCAACCCAACACTGCTAGGGAGCTATCATCAGCGCCTTCGAGACCCTCGAGCCACTTTGCAAATGCCTCCGCCCACGAGGCGAAGTCAGAACCCGTGCGCTCAACCTGTAGCAGCAGCTCCAACACTGGCTTTGCTTCAGCGCCCGTGAGGTCGGACAGGGCACTCACTGCTGTCAGTGCCGGGACCAAGGCGCAGTTAGTGGGTGATAACGACAAGCTTCATCCCTCCTTCAGCATAGTGGCGGCAGCCGTCAGCTTGATGCGCGGGTCGAACGGCTGCAGAGCAGCGGCCTGCAACTGCACCGCAAACCTCTCACGCAACGGATTCTCCAGGAAGCGCATGAGAGCGCCTAGCCTTTGTTGGTCGCGTTCATTCGCCAGGTGCACCTCAGAGGTAGCAAGCGCGAATGCCTGCCGGACCGCAGCCACTGAGCGGAGTGAGTAGTCATCCAAAGAGCCGTCCTGTTCGAGGACCAAAACGAACGCCTGCTGCACCACCAGCTTGCCCGTCGACATGCGTGCCTTACGGGCGGCGTTTGAACCCTTCGAGCTGCTAGAGCGGCGTCGCACTCGTCGAGCGTAACAGCAGTCCGCCCTCGGATGACTTGTTGAGCGCGCCGAGGCGCCGTAAGCCGCCCGTAAGGCACGCGGCAGCCGTCGGGGAGCGCGATCTCGGTCAGCTGGTGCCGTCGCGTGGGCACGGTGCGAGGAACGACATGCTGTGGCAACGACGAGAGCTGTGCCTCGAAGACGCGCGCGCGCGAAGGGGGGAGAGAAACGACCAACCCGCACCCACCCACCCAGCACCCACCCACCCACCCACCCACTCACCCACCAAGCACCACCCACCCACCCACCCACTCACCATCCGGGGCCTACGAAGCGTTTACCCACCCACCCACTTTTTCAAGAACGGATGTGCAGAGCCACGTGGAGAAAAACGCAACGCATAATAGTGTCAGCGAGAGAGTTGGCTTGCGAGCGGAGCCATACCCGACTTTTCGAAGACGAGCCCCGCACCCACGGTTGCCCGTGCCTTCGCGGGAGTCGCCCCTCGAGCCGCGTCCCGTCGGCACTGTCCCTGAGTGCGTCCCGCCTTTGCGGCACACACTCGACGAGAACAGTCCTGCCGACGGGAACGTGTCGCGCGCCGGCGACGGTTGCGGCGGGGTGTGTGTGTGTACGAAGCGCCGATGGCCGACCACCACCCTGCATCGCAGACCGGGCAAGGAGGGGCCTGCTCGCGTTCCGCGGAACAGGAGATCTTTCCCCCTCCCCCGGCCTGAGCAGCGACGGGCGGAAGGCAGCCCCCTTGTATGAGTCGAGGGCGGCGCGACCACTGGCACTGCCCTGCGTCAAAGGCCGGAGGCCTGATCAGAGCAGGTGTTCGCGCCGCCCCGCTCGGCGTCGCCCGCCGCCGCGCCGCGCCGCCGCCCGATGATTAATAATTAATAATTATTGCCCGATGATTAATAATGTGTGTGTGTGTGTGTGTGTGTGTGTGTGTGTGTGTGTGTGTGTGTGTGTGTGTGTGTGTGTGTGTGTGTGCGTGTGTGTGCGTGTGTGTGTGTGTGTGTGTGTTTGCGCGATGGCAGGGAAGGGCAGGGCGGCGGCGAGCCGCAAGTGGCGTCGGCGACGCGGTGAGGACACGATGGTGACGCCCACAGCGCAGCGTGCGCGGCAGCAGCGCCGACGGCGGCCCCACCGTGTCGAGGAACTTCTTGTGCGCCCCCATTGTTTCTCTCTACCCGGTAGGGATCCCTACTCGGGTACGATGCCACGGCGCCTGTTCGTTGCGAAAGATTGCACGCTTTCAGGGTGTGTCCCTCGGCTCTCCCCGCGCCCCGCGCGACGCGGCGCGTGTTGGCCTTTGCGCGAGCGTGCCCGGCCACTTCGCCCCCCATCCCATGCGCTGCAGCGAGACGTGATCAGTCATCACCTCGGAGATGCGCCCTCGCTCGCCGCATCAAGCGGCTCACCCCCCTCGGCCTGGCACCACTACCCTCCCGCCCGCAGGTACGGCCACTGCCATCGCGGAGCCGCGAGACGCGTCCGCTGCTGCCCATTCGCCACCCTGGTCCCGCGCGAGCCCGCTGCCTCGGACCGCCCTTCTGCCGGCCAAAGCCCGCTCGCTCGCCAGTCGCCGCCCGGCTCCAGTCCGAGCGCCGTGGACGCGTGAGAGTGTGTCGGCAGCCTATCATGTTGTCCTTTTCACGCTCACGCCGCGGCGTGCTGCCCGTAGGCGCAGCTCTACTCTCTCAGGCTCGACCCTGCCGAGATTGCCCGAGATTTTCTCATATACCTTTATAACCCAGCCCACCCCTCCCCTCCCCACACCCCCACACCACACCACACCACACCACTCCCACCCGCCCCACTCTCTAGCCACTCTGTCCGCCGCCGCTAGGGCTGGCCCCATCGGGGACACCGCCTTCAACCGCTTCTTGACTCTCTGCAGGAATTCATTCGATCAACATGCTCAAACTCGAGCTCGTGCCACAGCGTACTGCCTTGCCCGTGCAGCGCGCTCTGCTCGTGACTAACCATCGTCCGCACTGTTTACAGGGCGCCGTGGAGACGGAGCCGACCTCGACGCGCTCCGGCTTCCGCTTCGGCAAGTTCTGCTTGACAAAACTACTGTGCATCTTCTTCTCCGTGGTGATCGGTCTGGGCTGCTCGGCCTTTGCTCTGTCTTCCTACGGCTCTGGCGTCTCAGAGCTCCTCGACGCGGTGTCCGTGCATGGGCACGAGCACAAGCCGGGGCACAAGCGTGGGCATGGGCACGAGCACGAGCGTGGGCATGGGCTGAGCACATGGGCTGAGTGGCAACGGTCGCAGACACTCTTCAATTACCAGCTGCCCGCCATCGTCGCATGCAGTCTTCAGCCCTTCCTCGAGAAGTGCAAGCGGGATCTCGCGCGCCCCCCGCCGCCGCCGCCGCCCTCGCCACTGCCGCAGCACACGCTGCTGGACTGTGCAATGAAGCGCTTCCTCACTCAGCGAGACGATGCACAACTTCAGCGGTGCGTCGAGCACGACGAGGCCACAAACCAAGCGCCGGACATGCTGCGGCTCGCGACGGCGCTGGCTAACTCCACTGGCTGCCGGCCATGGGCGGGGAGCGTGAGCAAGCTGCCGCCGGTGTGGGTGGGCGTGTCGGTCAAAGACCAGCCTCTCGATCTGGCGCGGTTCCTCCTGCACCACTGGTGCATGGGCGTGCACAGGTTTCTCATCTATGACGAGTCGACCTCCTCGAGCGTGCAGCAGATGGCAGTGCAGGCCCAGACGATGATCCCGATTAACTATACAAGGGCGCCTCCAAAATCACAAGTCGCAATGCAAGTCGATGCCATCAAAAGGGCGGCACAGGGGGGTGCACAGTGGGTCGGTGGCCTCGATGTGGACGAGTACCTGCATGTCCCCGGTGCTGACCTGCCCGCACTGCTGCACTCCCTGCCCTCGCACGTGGGGGTGGCCTCCTTCAAATGGGAAATGTTCCCGGCCGCCACGAGTTACGACGTCCTCAGCGACGGCCAGCGAGGCTCGCACAGTATTCACGTCAAATCGTTTTCGCATGTCAAGCGTGTGAAGCTGGCACCAACCGACCCGCACCACAAGCGTCTCAAGGAAGGGTATGATCAGCTCCTCATGGGGCCAAACCAGAAAATGCCCAACGGGCCATTCGCGACGCGCAACGGGCAACCCCTAAAAAAAGGCGAGCACGGCGAGATTGGGATCCTTCCCAAGCACCCATCATGCCTGCACTTCCACGAGAAACCCACTCTGGCGGATGCTGTCCGCAAGCGGTATAGGGGCACGGGCGACGTACGGAAACCAACAGATACGATGCCTCTGGAACAGACGTTGTGGACATTGTCGGAGGTGTTTGTTCGAAGATCGAATCGGCATGTGAATGCAACCGTTGGTGCTGCGGCAGGCGCAAAGCGGACGACTTCATTTGATCCGGCCTTTGCTGCCCTCGTGGAGGCGGTCGGGAGATATACGTCAAACCTTTCAGGCACAGAACTGCGAGACCGTCTGCGGCTCACTCGGCGCAGACTTTGACATCTCGGCCCCGCAGGAGGTTGACGACGATGCCGGTCGCCGCGGCCGGTCGCGCGTGGGGGCGAGGCCAGATGCGGCGTGAGAGCGGCGGTGTGGCTCGCGAGCATGCCGCCGCTCGTGAGGCGGGGAAGGGAGATGGAGGCAGGGGAGGGGTGGAGAGGGAGGAGGCGTGGGCGGCGGGGGGGAGGGGGGGGGGGGGGGTGGAGGCGGCGAGGGAGGCGGTGCGGGTGGTGGCGGAGTTTGGACACACTCCAACCTCGGTGGCGGCTCGGTGTATATCGTGTATGGTGTAGAACCTCGGTGCCGCTGCCGAGAGTTTTAAGCAATGCCGCCAAACCACTCTAACACGACACGATCTCCGAAAAGAAAGAAAACAGCGACATGGACGGCGTCTCACGAGGGCGCCCGCTGGAACTGTGTCGCCGAGCCTGCCCGACATGATCGCGTTCCAGTGGCTGCTCCTCCACTCGTCGTCGTCCATACGATTAGCTTCGCCGGCGACACACTGTACCCGTTGACGAGCCGCTTGAGCGCGGCCAGAGCTTGTACAAAGCGACGGCAAGCAGGACCAGGCCTGCGACTGCGTAGATGCTCCACATACATGTGTGGGGTCGGGCTTGCTCGGGCCTCGGCGAAGAAGTCTCCTTGGCGCTTGGCTGCGTAACTAGTTTTCATAGTGAAACCCGGCGATTTCGAAGCGCCCGTGGCGGTTCGCGAGAACCGAGAAGGAGGGAGAGAGAGCGTTTGAGGGGCTCACGGCAAGGACACCGACCGAGGGGGGGGTCGGTCGTCACACCTCCCGCCGCCGAGAGAGCGACCGACCGGAGGGGGGGTCTGGTCCACCTCGGGGGCAGACCACCGACCGGCGGGGGGGTCCCCACGAACTATATAGGGTGGGTACAAAATGACGCTCGTATAAAAACAACCTCGTGTTAAAAAGTACTACCTGTAAACCGGGGAAGGCCTGCGCAGCCTCTAACGATTTCACGCAAAACTCCCTCGCACAACACACTGGGCACGGGACTGGCGCGCACTGTTTGAGAAAAGAATTTTACCACCAAAGCGCGCAGCTCAATTCTGCCCGCTTAATTACCTACATATGCTCAACACTGGTGCAATCTGCAGCCTAAAAACAGACATGCGACGAGGGCCCCGCCCGTGTGGATCTTGTGGCTAGGTCAGCGACAACCAGCGCAACGCTCCTCGCAGGCCGCCCGCTACTCCCCGCTCGCCCGCCCGCTCGCCGCTCCCCTCCGCGCCCAGCCTCTCGCTGTCGTGGCGTGTCAGCACGGCTTGAATTGCCGCGCCCGGCTCGGCTGGCTCGCTCTCGGCGCTAGGTGAGGGAACGGCGGCCCGGTAGACAGGCTTCTCCTCCCGAATCGAATTTCATCGGTGCCCAGGCTGCGCGGGCAGGCACGATCGGTCTCGTTGTCGCCTCGAGTATTGCCGCTGCTCCCAGCGCTCCACTAATTGTTGCGGGCGGCGTTACTGGCGAGTTCCTGACTGGCATGTTAATTGTGGCCGGTGAGGCAAGAAAAATCCATGACGCGCAAAAAAACTGAGACGGCAGAAGAGATCGCATTCACGCAGCGATACGACTTCGCGCTTAAGAGCCTGCTCAGGCATCTCGTGCACCATCTCCTGACTAGATGGTGGGCGGTGCCGAGTCGCACGCGTGCCACGGTCCCCCCTCACAGCGACAGTGTTTCCGAGTCGGCTGTTTGCGCCCCCCAGCCCGCCAGCGCGGCGGCGCCGGCGCAGCGCCATGCCCAGCGCGCAGCGCCAGCGGGCCTGCCGCAGCGCGACGCGAAAAAGTGTTTGCCGGCATTTTTGTGCCGGCGCGTTTAAGGTTGCTCCCGGCCCAGTGGGGATTTTGGCCTACTCAGTGATCGTCTAGAAATCCTAAATGGCCTGCAATGCCGTATCTTTTGTGCCTAACATGTAGAGCACCTTGAAAAACTAGTATGTCTTGGAGTGAAAAGTTTCTCGATGAGGTGGGGATCCGTGGTGAGCAGATTCCCAGATTCTCCAGATTCCCCTCGAAAACCGCCCATTTTAATTCATTGCGGCCGCGGGTTTGCTCGGATTACTTTTCCCTCGAAGACATACTAGTTTTTTGGCGTTCCGCTTCCGGACACCGGTGCGCCTACAAAAAATATCCGATATGATATCGAGCTGACCACAGCGCACAGGGTTTGCCGCGATCACTGTCCTACCAGCGGGCACAGTGGGCCGCAGACACCCGTGAATGACCTTAAAGACAACACGTCGTGCTGGTCTTTATAGAATTAGAGTCGTAGCAGTGATATCTCGAGCCCGCAGACCGCCGAAAACGCGTGATAGCGCGCCACACATACGCGCCAACATCAGGGACACACTCTCTCTAGCGCCCGGGCGTGGCGGCCGCCCGCAGCGTGCCCCATAGGCCCTGCTGCGACGTCGCCTTGCGGCTGCGCGCCGCCTGCAGCCGCACGACCGTGGGCGGGTCGATGCGGAGGAAAGTGGCCAGCACCTGGAAGAGCGAGTCGGCGGAGGCGGTCCCGTCCTCCTCCTCGATGTACTTGATGATGACGGAGCGGAGGTAGGCGAGGGACGTCTCGCCGCCCGCGCCGCCCCCGCCGCGCAGCTCCCGCTCCGCGACCTCGAGCCGCGCCTCCGCCGCCGACAGCTTCCGGCGCGCGTCCGCGAGCTGCCTCCTACTCGCCGACACCAGCCACGCTCAGCCGATCTCCGCCGAGATTCGACGAGAGGGGCCGAGAGCAGCAGCCGCTGCCTCAAGTACACCTCCTCCGCGCCGCCGCCCTCCGCCCTGTCGGAATCGCGGGCCTCCGCCGCCGCCGCCGCCGGCCTCGTCGCCGCCGGCGAGGGCGGCGAAGCGGCGGCCGCCGACGTCGCTGCCGTCGCCGGCGGCGGCGGCGGCATTGGCGTGCGGCGCGGAGTGAAGAGCGAGGGCGGCAGCAGCCCGTTGAGCATGCCGCCGCCGCCGCCGCCGCGCTGGTTGCGCGCTCTCTCGAGGCGGCGCATCTCCTATGGATGCCTCGTCTCGCCGTTTCGGCAACGGGTTGGACTGCGAATGCGCCCGCTCGGCGGCGCATCTCCTCGGGCGTGAATTGGAGGCGCAGCGCGAGCACCTGGGGTGTTTGTCATTATCGTCGGTGTTATTATTATCACGTGTGTGGGTGAGTGCGGGTGAGGTGTGTTGGAGGTGTGAGCATGTGTGTGGGAAGGCAGCGGCAGCACCTGCAGCAGGTGGCCGTCGTCCGCCTCTCCAACCTCCAGGAACTTGAGCAGCGTATTCTTGAGGAACGGGTCCTGAAAGACACACGAACAGACGCCCATCACACCTCCATCCTCAGTCCGAGATGAGCCAGCCTCTTCGTGACAGAAGCGATCCTCCGCCGCCGCCGCTCCTCCGGCCGCGCCGCCGCCGCCTCCGCCGCCGCCGCACGAGCCGCGAGCCTGCTCGAGATTTGACGAGATTGCTCGAGATTCGCCGAGATCGCCCGAGATTGCCGGGGATTCGCCGAGATTCGCCGCGAGCCTGCTCGAGCTCGCTCCTCGCGCGCAGCAGCCGCCGCTCCGCCTCGGCGCGCGCCCGCTCCGCCTCGACTCGCGCAGCGCTCTCCGTCTCGAGGCGCGCCTGCAGTGCGGCGTGCCAGATCTCCCCACATCTCCCCCATATCTCCACACATCTCCCCACATCTCCCCACATCTCCCCACATCTCGAGGCGCGCCTGCAGTGCGGCGTGCCGCTGCAGATCGCGCGCGATGCGCTCGTCGACGCCGTCAAGCAGCGACGGCGCCGCGTCCGCACCGCCGTCCACCCCTGGCGGGCTCGCCGCTCGGTCCGCAGCAGCTCTGGCCCCGTGCGGCGCCAGGGCCGCGCTGTAGGCGCCGTGCGCAGCGGAGGGCGCGGCGGACGGCGAGGAGGCACTGTCAGAGGCTGCCGCCTGCGCCTTGCTCGCTGCCGCCGCCGCGCGCAGGGCCTGCAGCTGCGCCTGCAGCGAGCCGGTCTCCTTCTCCTTCTGCTCGAGGAGCTTGCGCGCCTTTGACTTGGTCTCGGCCGCCGCCGCCTGCGCTCGCTTGGCCTCCGCCGCCTGCAGCAGCTCGTGGGGGAGAGATGGGGGAGATATGGGGAGATGAGGGGAGATGTGGCCTCCTCCGCCTGCAGCAGCTCGCGCGCCTCAGCCGCGTCTCTCGCCGCCACCGCCGCCGCCTCGCGCGTCGCCGCCGCCTCCGCCTCCGCCCTCGCCGCCTCCGCCTCCGCCCTCGCCGCCTCCGCCTCCGCCTTTGGCACGACGTCGGCCGACACCTCGACGTGAGCAGACGCGGCAGGCGCCGTGCGCTCTCCCTCCACAGCGCCGGCGGCGATGGCGGATATGGTGGACATGGCGGCGGCGTTGGCGGACGTGGCGGCGGCGGCGGCGGGAGCAGAGGAGGAGGAGGAGGGGAAGGAGGAGGAGGAGGGCCGGGCGGCGGCGACTCCATTCCCTTTCTGCGACAACTGCCCCTGCCGCTGCTGTTGCCCCTGCCCCTGCCCCTGCCGCTGCTGCTGCCGCTGCTGCTGCTGCTCCCGCGCCCTCTCCTCCTTGAGCTGCTCCAGAGCCTGCGCCTGCGAGCGAGCCTCGGCGAGGGCGAGCCGCTGCTCAGAGCGCGCCTCGTCGACCGCGGCCTAGTACCATACCTCCAGAGGATCGAACCCAGTGTGGGTTCAGTCCCGTGGGCGGTGCGGTAGAGCCTCCGCGGCGGCGAGCGAGGCGCGCAGCGCCGTCCGGTCAGTGTCTGCGGCGGCCATCGCCTCCTCGACTCTCTGCAGCGCCAGCTGCGCCCTCTTGAGCTCTCTCGCTTGCGCGGCGACCTTGTCCGCCAGCATCGCCTACGTCAGTCTCTGCTGCCGCCTCTCCTCTTGTGATCTCCTCTTGCCCGACCTCGCCAGTCGGCGTCGCCTGCCGCACGCGACTCGAGTTCACGAGGCCGCCCCGCGTCGCGGGCGTCCCCGCCGCCGCGCCCGCCGTCGCGCCAGCTGGCGTGGCGGGAGGCTGCTGCGGTCCCGGCGGCGGCGGCGGCGCAGCGGCGGCGGCGGCGGCGGCGGCGGAGGCAGCGAGCTGCGCTTGGGTGAGCTGGGCGTGGAGGGCGGCCCGCTCGGAGCGGGCGGCTGCGGCGGCGAGCCGCAGCTGCTCCATCTCCTCCTCCTGCTTCTTGATCTTCCGCAGCGCGCGCAGCTTGGTCGCGTTGAGCTCCTCCTGCAGAGCCGCCGCCCGCAGGCCCGCCCGAGCCGCCTCCGCCGAAGCGGCGGCCGACTGGGCCGGCTGTGCCGCTCCGGCCGTGGTGGCGCCGCCCGCCGCCGCTCCAGCTCGCTCCTGTGTCGGCTGCGGCTGCGGCGCCGGCGCCGGCGTCCGGTGGGGCGGCGGCGGCTTCCGTGCGCCATTCTCAGGCGGAGGCGCGTTCGGAGCTCCTCGATTGCTCTGCCGCTCGTCGCCACCGATCGAGAAGGCGCCGGCCCGCGCGGGCTTCTTGCGCTGCGAGGCAGGGGCGGCGGCGGCGATAGTGCTGGTCGCCGCCTTCTCGTCAAAGCCCATGTCCCACTCGGACACCTTCTCGGTCAGCGCCGCGGCCTGCACGGCGGCGACGCTGGCGGCCTCAGCCGCAGCCGCAGTCGCCGCGGCGGCGCGCTCCTGGATCGCTTGCGCAAAGTTCATCGTGCGGGGATAGAGCGTTTACCGAGGCATCGAGCCGGCTGCTGCTCCCGCCGCTGCTCCCGGTGAGGCTCCGCTGCTCCCGCGTCGGCGCCGCTGCGACTGCTTTCTGTGAGTTTTTAGTGGTTGTGTCAAATCACTGTGAGTTTTGTTTTAGGTGTGTTGTTGGCACTGTGAGTGACTTCTTGCAGCTGACGCAGTCTCGCCGAGGCTCGCCCCAGCATCTCTCGGGTTGACTCGGCCAGACAAAAACCCCCAGAGGCGTGGGAGTACCTCGCCAGGTTGTGTTCTGGTTTGGAGCACTTGGACGCGGTATGGCTTTCTCTTTCTTTCCAATTCACCCATCCCTCCTTATCAGAATTTGAAGTTGCTGAAGGTGTGTTTCTGTTGTTTGCATTTAAGAATTTAAACAAAAGAACTCTCTCTCACAGCAGACAGGCTCGACACAGGTGCGAACTGGCGCGCATTTAAGAAAAACACCGAAGAACGCGGACTCACGGCCGAGCACCGACACCGACAGCTGGACACCGAGAGCCACCCGGATCAGCCCACATGCCCTTCCTCCCCTCTCTCCTCCTCCTGCACTCGCTGGCGATGTTTGCGCCTCCGTTACGATGGCCGGCTCCACGCCGTCGCCCGCGCGGTGCCGCCGCGCTCGGACTCGGCGACCTCCTCGACGCGGCCGCCGAGGGCGACCTGGCCGCCAACATCGAGGCCGTCTCCCTGCTAGCAGCCTCCGCCGTTGGCGTCGCCGCGGCGCGCGGCCTCGTCGAGGGCGAGCCGCCGCCGCCGCCGCCGCCGCCGCCAGACGACGACTCTCCCGACGACACGGGCCTCGTCGCCGTCAGCGTGGACCTCGGCCAAGACGGCGAGCCGGCCGGCGTCGCCCGCCTGAACTTGCGGCCGCGGCGGCGGCGGAGCGACATCCTCCTCTTGGAGCGTATGCGGCTTCCGCTCGGCCTGGTGATTGAGGAGGTTGCGGGCGAGATCGTGGTGACGGGCGCGCTTCCGGGCTACGGCGCGGTGGGGCAGGCGGCGGAGGGAGACGTCGTGCGCGGGCTGACGGCGTGGGCGCCGGTGTTGGCGGGCAGCCCGATGTGGCAGCAGGTCACTTCCGGCACGCCGCTCGGCACGCGGCAGCTCAAGCGCGTCCTCTTCTCCGCCGACGGCGCCACCTTTGGCGACGTGCGCGGCGCGATCGCGTCGCACCGCGCCGACGCCGGCGGCGACGGCTACGCCACGCTCATTGTCGAGCGGGTGAGGGAGGAGGGCGAGCCGGCGGGAGCGGTGTCGCCGTCGCAGCGGCCCTCGCTCGAGCCGCTCGGCGCAGTCCTTGCTCGCGACCTGCGGCTGCCGGCCGGAGGCGACGCGGCGGCGGCGGGGGTGGACCAGCGGACGTGGGCGGAGCGCGCCGGAGCGCTGCTCGGCGGAAGCGGCGACGAGGACGACGAGGGTGGGCCGGGAGGGGAGAGCAGACGGTAACTGAGTAATAAGGACGGAGAACAGTCAGGGCGCCGCTGCCCAGGATGGGTGCAAATTCGTGCGGTTCGCGCAAGATTTCTTATTCCGCCATCAAGAAAACGATATGCCGGTGGCTGCGCTCCCGCTACACCCGACCGCTACGTACGTGGGCAAGGGCTTCCCAAAGTTTGGCCAGCCGCGCGAGATCGCCCACTTCTCGCGCGACGCCTCGCGGCGGGTCCGCTTCGACAAGAGCGGTCTCGGCGCCTACCGGACGCCGCGGCTGCCAGCGGCGCTTGACGTGGGGTTTGAGAGCTACGTTCCTAAATCGCACGACCCAAACGAGCCCGCGCCGCTCGGCGACGTCGTCGCCGCCCTCTCCCACAAGGGCGTGCGCACCACCGACGCGCACATCCTGACGTACCGCAACAACCTCAACAAGATCTTTGGGACGGTCTACAACCGGAAGGACGACTGGGAGGTTGGCGTGGAGCGGTGCGCCGACGGCACGGTCCTGCTGCACGTCATGGACACCGAGCGCAAGCGGGCGGAGGAGGCGAGGCGCGACGAGCGGCAGCAGCGGATGTCCTACTGGGGCTACAAGTTTGAGCAGCTGGATTCGACTAGATGCCGCTCCGAATGCAGCACAGCACCCGAGTCCAAACTGCCGCCCCTGAGCAATACACGACGACCTTCGCACACAGTGCACAACACGCTGCACGCGGCCGTACTCGCGTCCTGATAGCGGCGTCTCCACGGCGCAGGCTGTCGACACACCATAGCTCCCCATATCTCCCCATGTCTCATCTCCCCATGTCTCCCCCATATCTCCCTCAGGCTGTCGACCCTCGACGGCGGCGAGGACGACGGCGGGCCGCTGCCGCCCGTCAACGCAAACGAGGAGTTTTGCTCGAGCGTCCACCAGATGCGGAACATGCGGAATGCAGACCAGCCAGTCACTCCAGTCTTGCACGCGGACGGCGGGTGTCACACGCACACGCACGCTGCGCACGACTGGCTCGGGAGCCAACACGAGGCTGCTTCCCTTGCCTTCGCCGCCCTCGTGGCAGCGCTGCACTCCCTGCCGTCGTCGCCCTCGTCATCACGCCCCTTGGGGCTCCACCGCCGCTGTCCAGCTCTCCACCACCGCAGGATTGTCCATAGCTCCCCATCTCTCCCCCTCTCTCCCCCTCTCTCCCCCACCGCAGGATTGTCCAGCTGTCCATCGACCGCACGAAGCTCTTCATGGCGGCCGAGATCGACTGCGCCGCCACCGGCGGTGGCGGCGCCCCAGCGGCGGGGTGTGTGGATACAGCCGAGGAGGCGGGAGAGCGTCGCGGCAAAGCTCGGCTCTCAGGCTTGAGCGTGCTGGCTGAGTAGGTGGGCTGAGTGAGATCTGGGGAGATATGGGGAGATATGGAGCGTGAGTAGGTGACTGAGTGAGCCCATCCGCGACTCTCGCCCCAGCCCTTGCCCTAGCCACTACCCCGACTAATCCATTTCGACTCTCGCCCCAGCCCCTGCCCTGGCCACCCCTTGACTAGCCGACAAAACCCTCATCACTCACCACCCCCCTGGGCCATCACTGCAGGTACGTCGAGCTGAAGACGAGCAAGCGGCACGCGTCTCCCCGCGATGAGGAGACAGTGGTAGCAGCAGTAGCAGTAGTAGTAGCAGCAGCAGCAGCAGTAGGAGTAGGAGCAGTAGCAGCAGCAAGCGACGAGGAGCAGTGGGTAGACATGCACACGCCGTCTACCTGCCGTCCGCCTGCCGTTGCGCTTGCTGTGCACAGGAGAGCTTCCAGCGGCACAAGCTCTTCAAGTACTGGCTGCAGGCGGCCCTCCTCGCCCTGCTGCCGCCGGACAGTGCCGGCCCTGTCCAGGACACGTCCATGACATGTCCGCGGGTTTGCCCTGCAGTCTTTCCTCGCGGGCGTGCCGACTGTGCTCGTCGGCTTCCGCGACGAGCGAGGGACGGTGCGGCGAGATTGCGCGAGATGGCGGGAGATTGCGCGAGATGGCGGGAGATTGCGCGAGATTAGGTGCACGAGCTCAAGAGCTTCGAGACCTCGACGATGCACAGGCTCGTGCGCGGCGCGCGGGACTAGATGCGGAGTCTGTATCCCGGGGCCCTACCTCCTACCTCCTTCCTCGAGGTGGACAAAAGCGGACACCCCAGTAGTAGCGATGGGTGAAGCAGCGGGGCCCCTACCTCCTCCCTGCTGTCTTTGTGCAGGCCCGAAGCTGAGACACATTTGTATTCCAACGACCCCTCGAGAGGAGACGCACTCCGCCGCATCCCGCCGCATTCCGCTGCCTTCTTTGTACTCGTAGCCCCTCGCATTTACGCGGTGCCACGGATGCATTGGTGTACTCACTGCTCACCCACGTGCGCCGGGCCTTGCACTCTGAATGCCGTGCTAGCCCTTGCCTGTTCTGGGTGTGGAGTCGCGAGGGTTGCCCGGCCCTTGCCCCACCTGTGTGTGTGTGTGTGTGGAGAGAGAGGCCTACCCTGCCAACCTGCCGTTAGGCGCGGGGCGAGAGCCCTACTGGGAGCCCGCCGCCTGCATCAACTTTGGGAAGGGCGTGCTCGAGTGGCTGCTCGCCTCGCTCGCCGCCAACCCCGCCGCCGCGCACTACGTCATGCGGTACGAGCCGCGCCAGTCGGCGATCCTCCTGCTGCAGCGCGATGGCGGCGGCGGCGGCGGCGGCGGCGGCGGCGGCGGCGGCGGCGGCGGCGGTGGCGGGGAGGACGGGCCTGCGTACCGCGTGCCGTCGCCGTCGGACGCGGGCTCGTACGAGCACCTCTTTGGAAGGGAGGCGGTGGCGGCGCTGCACCAGCGGTACGGCGGGGGCGGGGGCGCGGGGGAGCCGCCGACGAAGCGGCCTCGCGCTGCCTTTTGAGAGCCCACACTGATGGTGTGGGAGATGGACGTGGACGTCGAACACAACTCATGCAAGTAATTGTTGAGCTGAGAAAACGAATGAGCAAAAATTGTTTCTTTCATCGGTTCGTTACTGCATAGGACTGTGGTCGTCACTGGCTCACTCGTAGTCGTACTGTTGTATAGCCTAAAGTCTGTGTAGGTTGTGAGGGACACGATCCCGGCGTGAACACAACTAACTGACATATCCGCTCCTGACAGTCGCACGCGCCGCGCTGCGGCGCGTGCGACTGTCTTTGTTTGAAGTTAAAAGTCGAATCAGAGCGCCCGTCGGCGCTGTCCCTCGTTTTCCTCCCACGGACCGCCCGTCCGGGACCGCTCCGGGACGCACGCCGGCGAAGCACCATCAAGCTGCTGTACGGCCCCGGCATCGCCTCCCCAGGCTTAGCTAGACTGAGAGATATTGTGCACATGGTTGGTTTCTACAATATATACACTGTCACTGACACTGACCCTCCCAGAGCTCGTCCCGGTCCGCCACGGCCATCCTCGGCCTCCGGAGGGCCCCCGGCCGCGGCGCGGTGCGGCGGCGTCACAAATCCGACGGCAGAGCACCGGGACGCGGTCGGGCGATCTGAGGCCCAACTAGGCGTATGCATTGCCCACCCAGGGCTATCACCTGGACCTATCAACAGGCGCCTGCGGCGCCGTGCTCAGGAGCTGCTGCTCCAACCTATTCACACTTTCGTACGGCACAGTAGGGTTGTCAAACGTTAAGAGCTGAACAGTGTTGCTAGTGTTAACAGTAAACAACAGAACAACAGTGGGGCTCCCCAACAACAGTAGCTAACGTTGGCCGACTTAGGGTTGTCAAACGTTAACTTTGGGCCTAACAGTTGCACTATTGTTGTCTGAAATCCTCAACGTTGTTCAAGTGTTCTCCCCAGCCGCCAGCCCAAGCTGTTACTGTTTGTTACTGTTGTTACTGTTGAGTGTTGTTCAGTGGTCAGCAAGCAGAAAAAACCCGGGTAAAACCCAAAAATACCTGGGTTTTCCCGGGTATTTTCGGGTATTACCCGCACTGGACGCTGGAGATCGTCGCGGGTCACTTCCAGGCCTTCCTTATTGTTGTTCAGCCGGCGTCGGTGTTTTGTCCCACCCTGAGCATTGACTCGATGGCATTGTGCTCCTCCCGCCCTGGGGTTGTGCTGTCTTCCTCCTCCTCCGCCGTGTGCCGGGGAGTCGATCAGGCAGTTCACTTTGGGGGCTACGGGTATCCCCCCTGGCTTATATACTTTGAGATTAGGCATCAAAAGTGGTTCACAGTGGTCAGTGGAGGCGGTCTCGACGTCCTACGGGTCTGCGACCCGCGGGCGCCTTGCGTGCAGAGCCCTTAGCCACCATTTATGTCTTGCGCGCTCATAAAATAAATTGGGTTGAGTTTTTCACTCGCACCCTTTTCGGCCCGCGTAGCAGCCCGCACATAGTCCATAGAGAGCGAACCCTGGCGGTCACTGGCCTGCCGCTGAGCGCGCCGGCGCCCGTCTACCTGCGGAGCTGGATCAGGTGGATGAGGTCGTTGCACCGGTCGGCCGCGTAGATGCGGCCACGCGGGCCGACGCAGAGGCCGCGCAGCATGGGCTGCTTGCCGCCGGGCGGGCAGAGGATGGCCCGCGACTCGCCCTCGGGCGTGAAAGCCTGGGGACGGTGCGGGGTGGGGTGGGGGGGTGGGGCGGGGGGTGGGGGGGCGGGGTGGGGCGGGGCGGGGCGGGGCGGGTGGGGGTGGGGCGGGGCGGGAGGGGAGGGGGAGGGGGGGTTGAAGTAGAGAGGGAGGCCGCAAGCAAGGCTGCGGGGAGAAATGCTGCCGGACTCCAAGAGAGGCTGCGGGGAGAAGAGTGGCGGCAGGGAGAGTGCCGCGGGTGCAGGCGGCAAGTGTGAGAGGGCCTGGATGCGGCGGCCGTAGACCCCCTCCGTCACAAGGACGTGCCCCGCCTGACGGGGCAGTCCTGCATTCATTCTCCCCACATCTCCCCATATCTCCCCCTGTCTCGAGGCCCCGCCTGATGATTGAGACCTCTCCATTCACTCATTCGTTGTGTTGTGACCCGAGAGATGCCCGTATCTCCCGTATCTCCCCGTATCTCCCCATATCTCCACCACGAAGTGCCCCGCCCGCGTCGTACACACACACCACAACTCAGAGCGCGGAGCGGCGCCGTGCTGTGTCTTGGGGGCATCGCGCGAACACAACAGGTCCGCAAGCACACGGGTCCGTCTCCCGCATCTAGGGTGCGATCTCAGAGGTCTCCCCAGATCTCCCGCATCTAGGGTGCGATCTCCCCGTATCTCCCGCATCTAGGGTGCCCCGCCGCGAAAGCGACTCCGGCCGGGCCGCGGACGCAGCCGGGCGCGTCGCCGAAGGTGGAGAAGCAGTGGCGGTAGGCGCCGTCGTCGGCCGAGAAGACGGAGATGCGGTGGTTCTCGCGGTCGCAGACGTAGACGCGCCGCTCGCTCACAGTGAAGGCGCACGGCGAGCTGAGCGCGCCGCGCTTGCGCCGCGACGCCATCACACGGCTGTGCCTACGCGACTCGGATAGGTCTCGGACTGTCGTGGACGTGTCTCGGACGTGTCGTGGACGTGTCGTGGACGTGTCCCAGAGTCTGGCGACGCCGTCACAAGCTGCGCCACTCTCGTCGGCTGTGGGAAGGGCCCCATCTCGGGTCGATCTCGGGTCGATCTCGGCTTGATCTCGGGTCGATCTCGGCTCGATCTCGGCTCGATCTCGCCACTCGTCGGCTGGGAAGGGCGGGATCGTCCCCTCCTCGTCGTTCCCGCCGAAACTGAAGCGCGCGGGCGCCGTGCCGACCCGCGGCTTCCCCGCCGCAGACACGCCCGTCCTCCCGCCCCTCGCGCACATCTCCGCCGCGTCGAAGGCCGCGATCCGGTGCGCACTGCGGTAGCAGGCCCAGAGGGTGCCGCCTCCTGCAGGAAGGGTCCGAGAAGGCTCTGAGCAGGCTGCGAGAAGGCGAGCGCGCCCACGAGACGCCGCCGCCGCGTGGCGAAAAAGGCGAACGCGAGGTATGGGGAGGTATGGGGAGATCTCGGCTAGATCTCGATGAAGAGATCTCGGCCAGATCTCGATGAGATCTCGGCCAGTCCTCTCCGTGTGTCGAGAGCTCGAGTGCGACGGGGCCGCGCGTGGTGTAGTTGCGGTTGAAGCCGGGCTGCGTGCGCAAATCCTCGTTCGGCTGCAGCTCCCACTGGCCTAATCACTCATTAGTCATGAATCAGTGACTGGGGATCCGGTCCTCCGTCGGCTGCAGCTCCCACTGGCCTAATCACTCATTAGTCATGAATCAGTGACTGGGGATCCGGTCCTCCGTCGGCTGCAGCTCCCACTGGCCTAATCACTCATTAGTCACGAATCAGTGACTGGGGATCCGGTCCTCCGTCGGCTGCAGCTCCCACTGGCCTAATCACTCATTAGTCACGAATCAGTGACTGGGGATCCGGTCCTCCGTCGGCTGCAGCTCCCACTGGCCTAATCACTCATTAGTCATGAATCAGTGACT
>NW_005199583.1:38815-42548 GCF_000372725.1 Emiliania huxleyi CCMP1516 | reverse complement strand
GGGGTGTCCCCTTTGGTCCACCTCGACAAAGGACGGGAGGAAGTAGGGCCCCGGAATACACATTATGCATCTACTCCGGCGCGCAGCGCAGAGCCCTTGGGCATCATTGAGGTCTCGACGTTCTTGAAGTTCGGGCCCTAATCTCGAGCACTCACCCGACATTGAGGGGGGGGGGGTCACCTCGGGTCACCTCGGGTCACCTCGGCCCCTCTCGGCCCCTCTCGGCCCCTCTCGGCCCCTCTCGGCTCTCGGGCTATGCGCTCCTCTTGCCGAAGCTCTCGCTGTCGCCCACACACAGCACCTCGCCGCCGGCGCTAAAGACGACGACGCTGTGGCACGGCGCGCCGCTCGTTGCGACGAGTATGCCCTCGACCCCCTCGCCCCACGGGTGCTCCGCGCCTACCGGGACATGTCCGCGACATGTCCGCGACGTGTCGTGGGCGTCTCCTCGCCCCACGGCTGCCCCGCGCCCGGCTGCAGCTGCACGTAGGTCAGGTTGTCCGGCTTGAACTCCTCGGGCACCTGCCACTGTATTGTGCCGCAAGTGCCATTATGCGGCGGCGACGAACTACTCGCGCCCGCCGCCGCCGCCGCCGCGTCGGCCACCGCAAGGCCCGCCATGGCAGCCGCCGGGGCCGCCCCGACCGCCTCCGCCCCGTCCGCCCCGTCCGCCCCGTCCGCGCGGTCGTTGGGCGGGCCCGGCGGCTTGGAGTGCGGCCATGCGACCGCGCCCTCCCACCGCAGCAGCCGCCACCGGTCGAGCAAGCCGACGACTAGCCCCCTCCACCTACCGGCGAGAGGCTTGGCGGTACGTGCTGGCGGTGGACGGAAGGCGGCAGGGAGGAGGAGGGCAGGGAGGAGGAGGAGGAGGGGGGGGGGGTGGAGGAGGCGGCAGGGAGGGGGAGGGAGGAGGAGGGAGGAGGAGCGAGGAGGCAGGTCGGACACCGCTTGGAGACAGCGGCGCACTGCAGCGCGGCGCGCAGCCCGCAGAGCTCGATCACGCGGAGGAGAAGGTCCTCGCCCAGCTCCTCCTCGAGGTCTGGCGGCGAGGAGGGCGGCGAGGCGGCGGCGAGGGACGAGGACGGGGCAGACGTCGGGGCAGACGACGAGGTAGACGCCTCTCCGCCGGTGCCGAGGGCGGAGGGCGCACCCGTCATGGCGGCGACGCTCTGCCAGAACACCTCCACGACGGAGCGGCGCATCGCGCGGGGCTGGGCCGGCGGCGGGTCCGCTCGCGGGGGAGGCTGCGGCCGAGCGGCCGATGGGTCGAGGTGGGACGACGGCGACCAGGGGTCCCACGGCGCGGCGAGGGAGTACTTTGAGTCGGTGAGCTGGAGGTTGCCCGCGTCCACGCCCTCCTTGAGCGCCGTCAGCAGGTTGTCGAACGGGACGAAGCCGGCGTGGTAGCCCGGGTACGGCTTGGCGTACTCGGGGTGCTCCTGCTTGAGCCAGGCGAGCAGCTCGGGCCGGCCCATGCTCCGCTGCGAGAGCGCGATGGTGATCTGCTTGTTGTACGTGATGTTGGGCAGTCCGATCGCCGCGTAGCGACACAGCTCCTCGTGGGCGCTCAGCGGCGGCGGCGCGAAGTTGAGCCCAGCCTCCACGTGCTTCCTTAGGTGCTTCGTCTGCGCACCAGGCCGGAAGATATCGCGCCGCCGCCACGGGATGTGGCGCCGCGGCGCGTCTTCCGGCGGGTGGTCCTTGCTGCCGCTCGGCGGGTCCGTGCTGCTCGATCCGCCCGTCATCGGCGTGGCAAGAAGGGAGGAGGGGAGGGGAGGCGGAGCCCGCTGCGCGGTTTCAGCGGTGGCCGGCCTGCTGGTGGGGTGATCCTCGCGTGCGGAATAAAAAAACCTAGACAAGTTTAATGTAGGTAAACCATAGGGGTGGCCTCAGGCATCACCAAGGGATCCTCTGCGGTGCCACATAAGCAGCTTAGTGATTGTCGGGACTTTAAAGGATTCGTTTGAAGATACGCAAGCAAGACAGACGGTACTATGGACTATGGTCACCAGTAACCCATAATTCGACTTTGAGGGATCATATCCCAAAAAGCCGGGAGATAGCATCGCATTATTGTTGCATATTATGCCACATAAGGTCAAACTTGACCCCACAGGCACATCAAGAACCCGATGCTCCGGCTCGACTGTGCCGGCACACTGCCTCCTCGCGCCTGCTGTTAGCAGGCCGTCGCGGCCCGTGGTGCACCAGAGAGAGAGGTCGATGCGTTGCCCCCGCTGGCGAGTCCGCGCAGCTCAGGCCGACCGGGAGGTGTGTGGTAAGCGCTCGCCGCTCGACGCGCCCGCGGGCAAGGGCAAGGCTGTCCCCGGCGCGCCCGACCTGTCCTACTCCCTGTGGGTGGCGGTGGGAATTCTTTTTTGGGTGAAACTATGGGCATCATCTGTCTCGCGTCCACCCATACCGCGTTGGTGTCCAGTCCGAGCCTGGCTGTTCTTCACCTTCCTACTCTAACCTAACCTAACGGACAAGGGGGGCGGGCGTCGCCGTCGAGCGTCGTCCCTCTCGCAACCAGCTAGGGCCTCGGCGCTAGGGGATCCCCCGCGTGACGTGTTTGACAGAATTTGACTTAATGGATTATGCAAATTAAAACAGACGCCCACTGAGGAGCCTCCTGGCCCGACGGCAGGCCGAACATGTGGGACATCACTTACGGGTCCTCAGTCTCTGATCTATCTCTCGACTCTCCCCCCCTCCGCTACCGCTAGGCGCATAAGGCGCAGACGCGCCACTCTCTCTTTCTGGTGGGCGGGCGCGAGGCGCATGCCTCGTCACCCTCCACCGCTACCCAGCCTCTCTCTACCCTCGCGACATGAGCTCCACCTACTCCGCCTCTGCCCTCGCAACATGACCTACCCCGCTCTCTCTGCCATCGCAACATGGGCTTGCCTACCCCGCCTCTGCCCTCTCGACATTGCCTCGCCGCTTGTGCAAAGTGCGCGCGCCTCGTCAGGCAGCGTGCCGAGGCAGCGCAGTCTGCGGGAGCGCCTCGATGCCGCGCCGTCTCGGCGCGCCCCCCCCGCGTGTCGAACCCCCCGCATGTCGAACCCTCGAGGATGCTCCGCCGGCGTGCGCCGCCTCCTCAGGCGCTGCCATACGCGCCCATCTCGTACCGCGGCAGCTTGTGCCGCTCCGACCGGTCGTGCCCTCCCCGCTCGCCCCACCCGTCGCCCGCCCGCTCGCCCTCCGATCCGCGCCGGTCGCCGCGCGCGCCGTAGGCGGAGCGGCCGCGGCTGGCGCTGTCGCGGTGCCGGCTGTCACGCGGCCGGCTGTCGCGGCTGCGGCTGTGGCTGCGCCCGCGCTCGCGCTTCCGCGCGAACCAGAGCTCGCGAGAGAGGCGCCGCTCGAAGTCGCGCGCGTCGCGAGGCGAGAGGGAGACGGCGCCTGCAGACACCCGGCCTCTGTGGGGAGATGCGGGGAGGTGCGGGGAGGTGCGGGGAGGTGCGGGGAGATGCGGGGAGGTGCGGGGAGATAAGGCGCCGTCCGACGAGAGCTCGTCGTCGTGCGCGGCGCGCGCCTGCGTGGTGGATAGACCACCATGAGGGCGGGAGTGTGCGGTCTCGTGCAAAGTATTCAGAGCACCGTGTGAATACGAGGCGGACACAAACACAGTGGATACGGCGGAGTCCGTGTCCTCTCCAGAGCGGGTGGGAAGACAAGAGTGCGTCCTCCGCGTCTACGGTTAGGGGGCGCGCCCTCGCGTGAAGTTGAGGAC
>NW_005199583.1:35151-37823 GCF_000372725.1 Emiliania huxleyi CCMP1516 | reverse complement strand
CCCATGTCGTAGTGGCCCTCGCCCTCGCGCTGCCGGAAGCTGGAGTCATACCTGCGACGACAACCGCGCGCGCGCGGTGTTCGTGCGCGGAGCGAGGCGGCGCGTGGCGGCGCTCGCTTTGCCTGTACACGCGCAGCATCGACTCGGCAAAGCCTCGCGAGCTCTCGCGCGCACCAGGCGGCGGCAGCGGAGAGCGAGCCTCCTCCGCCACCAGCGCCGCGAGCGGCGGCGAAGAACGCGCGAGCACCTCGAGCACCTGCTGGCACAGGGCGCGAAAGGCGTGCTCCACCGCGCAGGCGCACTCGAGGAGGCGCGTGGCTGGAGGCGCGTCGACCGGGCCGCCAAAGTCGGCGGGGATAGAGGTGTGCAGCTCGAGCCACTCGCGCTTCCGGTCGTCGATGAAGCCGTTCCGCGCGTCCAGGTCGTCCCGGTCGTCTTCGGGCACCCGCAGCTGCCGCCTCGACGCGCGGTCGTCGAACGCTCTCTCGGCATCGCCGTAGAGCTGCTGGACGCGCTTCCCGAGGTCGGGAGGGAGCTTGAGCGTCGTGTACACGTGCGCCTTCAGCTCGCGCGCCGCGTCCTCGGCCCAGTTGATCGTCGTGACGTCGATGGACTCGTGCGAAGCTGCCATCCTCCTCCTCTGACGCCAACAAACTGCGTTTATGCTCCACTGGAAAAGCCTGGGCATTTAGAGGCTGAGCTCCGTGTCTTGATTTGCCAACAACAAACCTAGAAGACTGAAGAAAGAAATAAAACAGACAACCCAAGGGAGGTGAGAGAGGACTGGACGCCAGCGCGTTAACAGCACGAATTCTTTGCCGCAAGAGATCTCTCCGACTGCTCAATGTCGTTGCTCTGCATCTCTCTCGCCGCCGCTCCGAGCTACAGCAGCGCGGTGCCGCCTCGTGCAGGCTCAGCACTGCACGCCGCAACGGCTGGGCGCAGCCCTGCAGCAGTCGCTGTTGCCGGCCGGCGCGCGCTGCTCGACGCCGTGGCCGTCTCTGCGGCGGGATCGATTCTGGCCGGCCTTCCCTTGGCTGCGAGCGCGAGCGGCGGCGCGACGGCGGGAAAGTACACCACGATCCCGGTCGCCAAGCGCCGCTACTTTGGGCGCGTCAAGCAGGGTGTGTTTGAGTTTCTCAACATGGGCGGCGCGGTCGAGAAGGGCGACTTCAAGTCACAGCCCGTCACCGCCTTCTTTTCGCAGACAATCGTGAGCACGTCGGCGAGGCAAAAGTCGGGCTGTGCGATGTCAGACAACTGCAAGGTCAAGGAGGAGTACTCCTCGCGCTGGGAGGACCTGCAGCTCTCGATGTTTCTGCTCGGCAACGCGTTTCGGCTCGACTCGGGCAAGCCGCCCGAGAAGGTGAAGCAGGTCAAGGAGGCCAAGGCCTTCTTCTCCGAGGTGGAGAAGCTGCAGCGGGCCATGCGCCAGAACAACGCGGCTGAGGCCAAGGCGCGCTTCGCCTCGGCCACCAACGCGCTAGACGTGTACCTCAACGACGTCGAGCTGCCTCCGACAGTGGACGACGTCTACTCGAGCAAGGCGGACACTAAAGTGCCGTCGCTCTGCCAGGGCTCCTTCTGCGTCTGAGGCGCGTGAGCGCGGACCGAGGAGGCCGGCCCGCATTTATGCGAACGACACACCCGTGGTTTGGCTGGTGGCTTACTCGGTACTGGGGTGGGTGTTGGAGAGAGACAGACAGTCAGACACGACGAGAGGTGCTGTCTGGCGCTGCGAGCATAAAACGTGTGGCTGAAACGCGAGTATGAGGTTCCGTGCTGTAGACCAGTTGCCCGTAGGAGAGACACTCTCATCATTTGATCATTTGACCATTTCTCCCGGCGCCCGCCACACGCGCCACCCCACCCGCACGGCCGCGCGCGGCCCCGCGCGCTTCGCCTTCGGGCTCTCGGTCTCGCGCGCCAGATCGCGCCTCGCGGGTCGCTCTCGAGCGCCGTCCGTCGAGGTCTATCCCGCGAGACCTCGACCCCCTCGGCGCGGGGCGGTGAGGTCGGCGCTGCACTGTGCCCCCCACGCCACGGCGCGCGCACACGCGCGGCCGGCCCAACCCCCCCCCATGGGGTGTGTCGAGGTAAAGCCATACCGGCGCGCACGAGAGACCGATGCGCGATGGACATCTCACCCCGCCACCACCCGACAGCCGGGTACAACCTTTGTAGACTGTGTGTCCTGCCTACCCGCCCGCTGTGGTACGCCACACCGACTCCTACTCGTGCCCTACTCGTGCCCTCGCTCGCGCGCCAGCCGCTCCTCACTCGCCTTGAGCTCCTCGCCCTTGAAGTCGTGCGCGCCGGCCGCAGAGAGGACAAAGCGGGTCGCCGCGTCGCCGCCCCCCATTTTTTTGCGTGTCTCGAGCGTGAGCGACCCCCCCTATTCGGTTTGGGGGGCAGGGAGGGGCAAGTTGCTCACCCACGCGCGCCGGGCCTTGCACACTGAATGCCGTGCCAGCCCCTGCCTGGTCGAGGGTCCCCCCCCCCCCCCCCCCCTTGCCACAGCACCGTTGTGTGTGTGGCGAAGTTTACCTGGCCTTACCCGCCAAGGCGGCCATGGAGGTGCGCTGCGCCCCGCTGGCAGAGTGTCTTGTGTGTGTGTGCGTGCGTGTGTGCGTGTGCGTGTGCGTGTGTGCGTGTGCGTGTGCGTGTGTGCG
>NW_005199583.1:22463-26218 GCF_000372725.1 Emiliania huxleyi CCMP1516 | reverse complement strand
GCCCATCCGCGCGGACGCCACCTGGGCCGAAATCGTTGCCAAGTACTCCAAGTGCTTCGACGAAGACGTCTCCCGCGCCGTGTGGGAGTCGGGCGGGGCGCGCACCCTCGTCTTCGACGACGCGAGCCTCGCGGCTGCCAAGGCGGCTTTCGAGGCTGCCGCCGACGACTCCACCTCGATGACGCTGCGGTCGTGGAGCGATGAGGAGTCGCGTGCCGCCGAGGTCAACGTCGACTGAGGAGGCTCCGTCCGAGGGGCTCACATCAGAGACGGCGCCGCCGTGAGGCGCCGCCCTCGCAGCGCGTTGCGTGGGGTCTCCACCCCTGCGTCTGTACTGAGTCCGAATCTTTCATGAGGCAGCGCGGCACGGCTGACCCCGGTTCCAGCGAGGGGGGTGCCTGGCAGAGTCGGCCGTGCCCGCGCGGACGAAACTGTGGGTTGTGCTCGCCCTCGGGGAGAAGCGGCGACCTGGCGGGCGCGCGTCGCTGTGCAGGCGAGGGCGCGCGCGGACCTGGCTCCTGGGTGTCGCACCTTGTCGGGGGTGTTGCACGTGTGTTCCCGAGGGCGTTCTCCAGCAAAGACACTGAAAAAAAAATACATCACTGATGGTCCGCATGGAGAGAGAGAGAGAATTCTTGATACGAAACCACGACGACACACACCAGTCGACTCGCATCGGTTGTCTCCCTCTCTCTCTCTCTCTCTCCGCATGGAGTCCGTACCCGACTGTGGTCGTAACAGTCCCGCTCATACACAGAGAGGACGCCCACCCGTACGAGCTACATGTACGACGCACTGAAACAGAGCGCGCCTCGTACGATGTGAGTCTTGTCATCCTCTTGAACTCCTCAACAAAAGAAACCCACCCAGCCATACCCTGGTATTGCAATACCTAGAGCGTATATCTTCTCAACCCTGTAAACCACCCCACTCCAGTGTAGGGGGGGGGTCTGGGGGGGGCTTTGCCCCCCCCAGCGGGGGGGTTTGGGGGGGCAGAGCCCCCCCGAAGAAAATTTGCCATTTCAAGGCCAAAAATACGAAGTTTTTAACCCAAATTTGAGCCGTGTCACGCCTATCGGCCCCCTCGAACGGCGCTCCTAGTGACTCATTAGCGCTCCATCCACACCTCATATTGCACCTCATAAAGCAAAAAAGTTGTGTTTCAACCTCTACTGGTTGGGGGGGCAAATGTGTGCGAAATAAGTTAAGGAAAACTATTAAAGTGAAAAATATCCGCCCCGAATCGATATACCCCAGCCAGGTATTTCAATTGACCTTACAGCTACCTGTAAGTCTTACAGTGAACTTACAGCCGCAATCGAAATACCCAGGCTTGGTATCTCATATAGGGTGGGGTTTTTCAAAAAAATGCAGTAAAAGCGTTGCAAATCGCCTCGAATGGTTGCGGGTGGTCACCGGGACTATAGTGTACTTATTCGATTGATCTCACTCGCGATTCTAAAAACAAACTTTTTCCGTAAAGTCATAACAGTCGCGCCGTGCTCAACATGACGCGTTCTCGGCATCGCCGCGAGCATGAGATACAGAAAGCAATCGCTCACTTTTTGCGCGAACACTGGCCTGACATGCCCTTTGTGGGTTCTGTCAATGGCGCCTTCCTTGGCGGCGGTCGCCTTGGCGCCATACGATGGAACGCACTCCGAACAACCGGGAGCTCGAGCGGCTACCCGGATGTTTTCGTTCACTGGCGAGGAGCCTTCAACGAGATCGGCTTGGCAGTCGAGGTGAAAGTACCCGGTGCTCGGCAGCCGGTGAAAGTACCAACAGGAGTGGCGCACACGGTTGGTTCGGGCGGGTGCTGTGTTTGTCGTCGTGCATTCACTCGATGAGTTTGTGCAAGCTCTCAACAGCTATCTAGGAGACACGCCAGCACCGGCAGCGGAGAGCGACAATTCGGCAGACTCGATGCAGAGGGCGGATGAGGCACTAGACGAGGTTGCCGAGGAGTTCGAATACGGGGCGTGGGGCACTTGGGGATACGATTATTCTCCGGCGCCGGCTGCTCCGGCACACTCTGCACCGGCTCAGCCTGGAAGCTCACTTGAGACTGCGATATCTCTCTAGAGCACGGCTGCGACCGCCGGCTTTGCCGGCTTGTATTTATTTCGATCGATCAGGCTGCCTGCTGCAACCAAGAAATCTGCAACCGACACTGTGGGTTGGGTAGTCTGTATCAGAGCACAACTCGAGCCGTCCGCAATTTTTTTCTGTTTTTTGGTTCGAGAGCTAGTGGATAAGTTGTTTGCAGCCCCGTTAGATAAAAGATAAAAAAGAAAAAGCTACGAGTGGCGGGCGGCGCTGTGGAGACCTGAAGGCCCGGAAGGTTGTGCCGGCTCAGCCGCGCGGCGAGGCGGCGGCGAGGTCTCCGAATCGATTGCTCCGGAGGAGCGCTGTTGAGGTGCGCCACCTCTTGAGCGCCTCCTCTCCGGCGCTCTCAGGCCGCAGCCTTTGCGTTGCCGTTGCGCTGCTGCGGCTCGCCGCCGGCACCGCCCACCGCCACCCCCCTCACCGCCGCGCGAGCACGGCGCGCGGTCCGAGCTGTTGCGTTGGTTCGGACGGAGTACTGCCGCGGCGCGCTCGAGGGCGGTGATCGCTTGCCCGCACGGCAGCAGATGACGCTCTAGTTCCCGCCGCCACCTCATTTTTAGGCGCAGCTGCTGCGGCTCGTCGCCCACCGCCCCGTCGCCGCTCCCCTCGCCCGCGCGCGGCGCGCGGGCTCAGTAGTCGCGACGCAGCCGGCGGCGGCTCTCGGCGGCGTTTCTGCGGCGTGCAGCGCCGTGCTAGGTCGCCGGCGGCCGTCTACCAGCCCCGTCGCTCTCGCGGCCGTGACCCGAAGTCTTGGTCGAGTATAGGCGGCGCCGAGTGACGATGCTGGGTCCTCCGCCGCGAGCCGCGCGGCGGCAGTCGCGAGGCAGCCGGCGGCGGCTCTCGGCGGCGTTTCTGCGGCGTGCAGCGCCGTGCTAGGTCGCCGGCGGCCGTCTACCAGCCCCGTCGCTCTCGCGGCCGTGACCCGAGTCTCGGTCGAGTATATAGGCGGCGCCGAGCGGAGATGCTGGGTCCACCGCCGCGAGCCGCGCGGCGGCGGTCGCGACGCAGCCGGCGGCGGCTCTCGGCGGCGTTTTGGTGGCGAGCGGCGCAGTTGCGTTCACCCGGTGATTAGCCGCTAATCGCAGCCTCCGAGCCGATGCACTATCGACGAGCCACTATCAGCCCCGCTCGCACCGCCATAGGCCTCGCCACCGCCGCCACCGACTCACCTCGCCGCTCGGGTGGCACCTCCGGCAGGCTCTGCGGCTTGCGCGCCGGCCGCGAGGGCCGCCATGGCCGCGTCCGGATCGGTGGCGACCGCCGCGCCCGCGGGAGCGAGCGCGACCGACCTCGACGCCGCCGAGGCTCAGCCTGCGAGGCGTCGTAGCGGGCGCTGCCCGCCGCGCCTGCAGCAGAAGGAGCGCCGTGCGTGCTCGCGCGCGGCGACGACCGGCACCGTGGCGCTCGCTCGACGGCGACGGCACGCGCGGCGCGGCGTACCCGCGCGTCTGGGCGGCGGCGGGCGGCGGCGCCGAGGCTGCTGCCGCCGTGGCAGCGCTGTGGCGGCGGCGAGGGCGACCGGCCGAAGGCGCGGCGCACACACGCGTGCTCGCTCCCGTACTCGCGGCGACGGCACGCGCGGCGGTGCGTACCCGCGCGTCCGGGCGGCGGGTTCGGTGGCGTCTATGATCTGTAATGTGCGTGTG
>NW_005199583.1:4903-21994 GCF_000372725.1 Emiliania huxleyi CCMP1516 | reverse complement strand
CCAGGCCGGGGAGTACGGGACGCACCGAAGCTGACGCTGTGACCATCGTGATCGGGGAAAGGGGCACAAAGAGGCTTCTGCAAACTGAACAGCTCAGCGCCTCGCCTTCCCTTGCCGCTCCCCTGGCCCAGGCCCATCGGTAGCAAGCCCGAGCTGTCCCAAGCCGCACTTATCTCGGGTCTCCAAGCTCACACCGGCTCGAGTGATGCCACGGAGAGGCCTCGAGATTGTCCCGGTGGCCCAATGCCAAGCGATTGCGAGGGCATTCCGGAGGTCGTTATCGGCGCCATCGACCGTGATATGTCCCGATCCACAGCCCTCATGCACCAAACGCACGGATGCAGTCATAAAACGCAGGCCTTCTCTCCCAAATTCTTGAGCAATAGCCGCAAACAACGCTTTTTGGCAGGCTCATCGCGACACGCACACATGCCGACTCCCCAGCCTGCCAGCTCACCACCTCGCCTTCCCTGCCGCTCTCCTGGCCCAGGCCCATCGATAGCAAGCCCGAGCTGTCCCAAACCGCACTTATCTCGGGTCTCCAAGCTCACACCGGCTCGTGATGCCACGGAGAGGCCTCGAGATTGTCCCGGTGGCCCCATGGTTGCCAAGCGATTGCGAGGGCATTCCGGAGGTCGTTATCGGCGCCATCGACCGTGATATGTCCCGATCCACAGCCCTCATGCACCAAACGCACGGATGCAGTCATAAAACGCAGGCCTTCTCTCCCAAATTCTTGAGCAATAGCCGCAAACAACGCTTTTTGGCAGGCTCATCGCGACACGCACACATGCCGACTCCCCAGCCTGCCAGCTCACCACCTCGCCTTCCCTGCCGCTCTCCTGGCCCAGGCCCATCGATAGCAAGCCCGAGCTGTCCCAAACCGCACTTATCTCGGGTCTCCAAGCTCACACCGGCTCGTGATGCCACGGAGAGGCCTCGAGATTGTCCCGGTGGCCCCATGCCAAGCGATTGCGAGGGCATTCCGGAGGTCGTTATCGGCGCCATCGACCGTGATATGTCCCGATCCACAGCCCTCATGCACCAAACGCACGGATGCAGTCATAAAACGCAGGCCTTCTCTCCCAAATTCTTGAGCAATAGCCGCAAACAACGCTTTTTGGCAGGCTCATCGCGACACGCACACATGCCGACTCCCCAGCCTGCCAGCTCACCACCTCGCCTTCCCTGCCGCTCTCCTGGCCCAGGCCCATCGATAGCAAGCCCGAGCTGTCCCGAGCCGCGCTTATCTCGGGTCTCCAAGCTCACACCGGCTCATAACACCCCACACGAGGCTATTTCATGCCTGTTTTACCCTCAGACAGCGCCGGCACGCACTCCCACTTCACACATGATCAAGCACAGCCCCACCAAAGCACAGCCCTGCTCAGAACGATGAGGACGGATGCTCTCACCGAGTTCCGACACACACTCTGACACTCACTTTTGCAAGTGTTGGCTCCCATGTCCCAAGCAGCAAGCCAAGATGAAGGAGGCTGGAGATATTGGTCTCGCTGAGCTGAAGTGTGCACTAGACCTATATGAGTATCATGGCGTGCTGTGAGCGAATACACGGTGCCGATGGTGGGATGAACTCTCCCAGCAGTTGAGGTCGACACACTCTCGACGCAGGCCGCAGCGTCGACCTTCCATCTACGGGCGGCGGCAGGCTCCCGGTTGCAAACGCACTCGCCTCACCGTCCAAGATGGCGGCCGCGCCCCCGTCCGTGCACCAGTGTGCCTCTCTAGTCCCGCCTGCCACCCAGATACCGAGGGCGGGACGCACTCTTCGACTGGGGCTATTATCTGCCACCGGGAGGGCGGCGGCGGCGGTGTAGGGGCGGCGGCGAGCTCCCGGTTGCAAATACTCGCCTCACAGTCCAAGATGGCGGCTCACACGCCCAGCCGTGCTCTGGTGTGTCGCTGGGGTCACGTCTGCTGCCCGTGTCTCTGTCTTAACCAGATATCGAGAGCGGTGCGACGACAACAATCCCTAACCCTAACCCTAACCCTAACACCCTAACCGCCTAACCCTAGCCCGAAGAACCCAAAGCATATTCACCGAGAGCTCGTGTCGACGGACCGCTGATTCCTCCATTTGGTTTCGGCCCAAACACCGGACCATTCTCTTCGGCTGCACAACGGCTTGAACTCTCTGACCCTGTAACCCTAACCCTATAACCCTACCCAGCCTAACCCTAAGCACCCTAACCCTACCCTAACGACACGGTGCTCCGTAAGAGGTTGTGCGCGTCGCTGCCGACGCATCTCGCGTGTTGGTGTGTTTGTATTTCGGCGGGGGCGGCGCCGCGCGCGCGCATTATAAGATCATTGAGGCAACACACACACGTACACGTCCTTGAGCGCCCGAGGACACGAACCATCCTCCTCGCCCTCCACCTCCTCGCATTGGCCCTCGCCCTCCTCCTCCTCGGCGCCTTCCTCCTCGTCGCCTTCTTCCTCATCATCGTCCTCTTCCTCGTCGTCCTCTTCCTCCTCCTCGTCCCCTTCTCCTCGTCCTCATCTTCAACGCATTGCGACTCCGCATACCGACAAACCAGCTCAGGCTTTCGGCCCTGCTCGTCCAGGCCAAGCCCACGCAGCATCGTTCTGAGCTCGGCGACGCGCCCACGCTTATGTCCACGCTTATGTCTCCTCAAGGGAGCTGCTGCCGCCGGGCAGGCGGGACGCCGCTGGCGGCACTCCCGAGGTCGCGGCGCGCGGCATCCCCAGGCTCGCGAGGTGCAGCGACGGTGCGAGGCCCGTCGCCGCCGCCGCGCAGGCGATCAGCGCGCCGATTGCCGCCATCCCGCGCGCCGCAGGGGGCCCGGGGCGGACGCGGTGCGCCAGCTGTAAGCCGGCCGTCCCCAGCTGTAAGCCGGCTTGTGATTCCTGGTAAAGAACCGGCTCGCTGCTTGTTGAGAACTCGGACGTCCTTCTGCTGACATCATGGCGACCCACTTGTCGGGTCTGACTCCAAGCGCAAGCTGGATGATTCCGAGGAGCCCGAGGCGGCGCGCCAATGCATTCGGGCTGACTGCAGCAAATCGCTTGGTCAATCGCTTGCACCCTGCTGCGGTGCGTCCTATCAGCTCGCTCCGCCAGATTACCCGCCGCGAGCCGCGCTCATACGGCCCATCGATGGGCTACGGCGCCAAGTACGCCGAGGTGGAGAAGCCGGGTGAGGAAGCTCGGCCGCGGCTAGCCGAGATGCGGACCCGGGTGGAGGGCTTCTGCCTGACGCCACGAGAGGTCAAGGCGCACCTCGACCGCGTCGTCATCGCGCAAGACGAGGCGAAGAAGGCGCTCGCCGTCGCAATCTGCAACCACTACAACCACGTGCGCCGCTGCCTGGAGGACGCTACCCTGGCGGACAGGCACCACCTCAAGCCGAATGTGCTCCTGCTCGGCCCCTCTGGCTCCGGCAAGACACACCTGATGAGGGCGGCGGCGGAGCTGCTCGGCGTGCCCTTTGTGCGAGCGGACGCGACTCGCTTCTCGGCGACAGGATACATTGGCGCAGACGCGGAGGAAACTGTGCGCCAGCTGCTGCCTGCTGCGAATGGCGATCTCGCTCTGGCGGAGTTTGGTGTGGTCTACATCGACGAGGTCGACAAACTGGCCCAGGGCCCGGGCGGCGGTGGGCATGAACGGGGCGGCGTGAACACGCGAGAAGTACAGGCGTCGCTGCTAAAGCTCATGGAAGACGGGGTTGTCCCCTTGACACCGGGCCCTGGCAGAGGCGCCGTGCGTGGCCCACCGGCACCGGCGGGCGGCCCATCCGCAAGCCTGCGGACCCGGCACATCCTGTTCGTCTTCTCGGGCGCCTTCTCCTCGTGCGAGTCTCCGCCCGTCAGCAGCGAGGATTTTGTGCGGGCGGGCCTCTGCGCCGAGTTCATAGGGCGCATCCCGGTGCGCGTTGCGCTGCAGCAGCTGACGGACCACGACCTTCTGCGCGTACTGACCGAGGCGAGTCGCTCATATTTGCACGCAGCCTGCTCCTCGATCACTCTCTCCGATTGCGCGTAGGCGCGCGATAACGTCGTCGAGCAGCTGCAGGCCGACTTTGGAGCGTATGGGATTGAGTTGCACCTGACGCGGGGAGCGTTGGAGGTGGTGGCAAGCCGCGCTGCCAGCCAGGGCACCGGCGCGCGAGGTTTGATGACCATCTTGGAGGCCGCGCTGCGCCCTTTTAATTTCCAATTGCCTTCCACGAGCATCACGCGCCTCGAGGTTTGCGGGCCTCCCTCCTCCCGGTCTCTCGCAACCCTGGCCAACGCCGAGCTCGCAACTCCCACCCTGCGACAGGTGGACGACGCCATGATTCGAGAGCCGGAGAAGGCGCTCGCAAAGCTGATGGCGAAGGAACTTTCCATGTGAGCATTTGCTCCCCCGAGAAGCAGCTCCCTCCCTCCTAAAAAAAGCGGGACACGCATGTCCCTCCCTGCCTGCGCAGAAAGACGCTGTCGTTTCGTCTTGTTCATTGCTCAAAGTCTCTCTCTCTGTGTATTGTGTTCGGGACGGTCCACAACAAAGCAGCTCAACCCACACCTCAACCTCGTCGACGGCAGCCTTGGGCTCGCAACGACCGTGCCAGGCATGGTCGGCGTCGAGGCCGGCAACGTCGTTGACAAGGACCTGGTGGAGGTGAGGGAGGCGACCGTGGAGGCCGACGAGGATGCCAGAGCATGATAATGTCGATCGGGCGTCAGGAATATGCGCGCTCCGCAGCCTGTTTGGCGACTCGCTAGCTCCTGGTGCCCGTGCCGGGTGGCCCTCAAGCCTCGGAATGGAAGGGCGGCAGACACCCGCGAGGAGAGGGAAAGGTGCCGCAAGTGGCGTCGCGCGGCGCTCTGCGCCTTCGTTGACGACGGCCCACGCGCCAAGTCACGCGCCGACCTTGGTGGTTACTTCAGTCCGCTCTCCCTCTGTGTAAGGTAAGGTTACTTCAGTCTCTCCCTCTGTGTTAGTGCGAGTGCGCGCCAGTCCCGTGTCCGTGTTGTGCGAGAGAGTTTTGTTGTAAATTTCTCTCCCTCTCTCAATCCCTCACGTTCTGCAGATATTCTCTTCCATGAACGTTAAACTCGGCTCATGTACGCACTGCACCCAAGACCGCAAGAGCATGTTGACCCGTGCGTCTGGGCGCACTAATAGACGGATGGCGCGGCGGCACCCATGCCATGTGGAAAGCGCTAGGGCGAGTTGTGCGTGCGAGGGCAGGATCACGCGTCGTCGGCAGCAGAGATAAGAGCGTTGCATGTGCGGTTAGGCGGCGGGAGCAGGCTCGCCAGCCCCCTTCTCCTCTGCAGGCTCCACCGTCTCCGCCGGCACCACCTTCTCCGCTGGTGCCCTTTCGCGCGCCCACGCCATCTCGAGGGGCTTTGGCGCTGCGACCCCAGGCGGGGCGCCGCTGCGGCGCGGCAGTATCTCGCGTGTCTCTGGCGACGGTGGGTCGGTGTCGAGGTTCTCCCTGCGGACCTTTTCCGCCTGCGCCCGCACCGCCGCGCAGAACGCCTCGCCATCCTTTGGCCCGGCGATGACCGCCGCGAGTCGGCCCGAGCGGGCGGCGTAGCCGTCGACGTGCGCAGCCGCGCCGATGAGCCTGAAGGCCTCCTTCTCGTGGGCAGACTGCTGGACGGTGATGACGAGGTGGTCGGGGCCGTCGGGGCAGCCGCAGCAGCCGCGCGGCGACGCGACGACCGAGATATCCTCAAGCTCCTCAAGACGGATCACTGCCTGCCGGTCGGGGACGTGCACCTATCAGAGGGCAGATTTGGAAAGATCTCGAGGCGAGTACACAGACAGACGCTCGAAACCCCATCAGGAAACTCCTTGTCGGCGCCGCACGGCCCACCGAGGCCGGCGCAGAGCCCGCCCGGCCAGCAGCAGCTCGGCACGTAGACGCCGTCGCTCCTCGCCGCGGGCGCCACGTGCTCGTCCACCTCGAGCAGCAGCGTCCTGTCACGCAGCACGAGGCGGTGCGCCCTCGCGACCTCTCGCTCGTGCGCGGGGAACCGGAGGAGCATGTAGCAGCTGGAGCAGGTCAGCAGGCTGTAGGGCGACCAGCAGCGCAACGAGGCGAGCCACGCGCGCTGATGGGCCGCCACCCGGCGCTGCGCGTCCACCTCAAGCACGCGGTGCTCGCTGTCGGTGGCGTAGTGCATCAGGAGCTGGCCGGCGCTCTGCTGCTCGACGCCGCCGTGCATCGGCGACGCCACTGTCTCCGTCATGAGAGTGGCGAGCGCGTCCGCAGCGCGCTCCGTCGTGGTGGGCACCATCGAGAGGAGGAACTAGTTGACGGCGCGAGAGTCAAGGAACTCCCGGCGCCCCCAAACTCCAGCATCTTCTTTGCGATTCATTTTTTGTGATCCGTGATCTGCCCGGCGGCGGCGGCGCATTTTGCACACATGCACACAGGTCGGACCTTGCTTAAGACAGCATTGTAGATCCCTGGGCGAGGGTGGTGGTCTGGTGGAGAGGGCTGTCCGGCGGCGGACGGAGGACCCACGTCCCGCTTTTCGCGGGCAGGCAGGTTCTCATCCCCCGTGATCCAGGCAGCCCGTTGGAGGTAGGCCGCTCGTCAAGTGCTCCAAGTGCGAGAGGCGGCAGCCTCTGCCCTCGGAGAGGGGGGGGGCGCTCCACCTCTCGGGTGGACAAGCTGGTCCTTTCTAGAAATCCGCGATAACGCGCGGGTGGTGGAAAAGATAGCTCCTGGTGTGGCTCCACAGCAAACCCGCCCGGCGACGCCTCGGCGACGCGCCGACCCCACGACCCGGGCGGCCGCCCTTCTCCGGGTCCGGCCGGGCTCCGCTCAGCGAGCCACAGCGTCTCACTCACAGCACTCAGTGCACGCGCTGGCTTTTCTTGACAGCTGGTGTACCAGGGAAGAGCCTAGTATCTCAGTAAATTATACCAAGGCAGGCCTATGAGATAACGGACTGGTGTCTGGTTTGTCCACCCCTCCCTCCTAGTCGTACGGCTTTACCTGTCGTCGCGCACCCACACGGCTCTCTATCGGTTCCTCGCCCGGTCTGGATAGTACCCCAGTCCCGCGCCCCCGAGCTTGTACACCATCCCCGGCCGCGCGCCACGGAATGTGGGCGTCGGGATAAAGCCCTCGCCACTGTCAGTCGAAGGCTCAGGCTCGCCGCAATCATGGGGAGAGGCTCCATCCTGCAGCTGCGGTATCGTGAGGTCGGGCATGAAGGTGAGGTGCACGACGGACGCACCAGCGAGCAGCGACCCGAACGAAAGGAGGTAGCGGTTGGCCAGCTGCGTGTAGGTTGGCGCGCCGATCCCGGCGGAGGCCGCAGCCTTCGCCGCAGCCCTCTCCTCGGCGGCAAAGGCCTTCGGGCCGGCCGCAGCCCGCGAGACGAGCGTCCGCGACGCAGCGGCGGCGAAGGCCTTCGGACCTGGCGCAGCCCGCGACGCGGCGGCGCGGGGCGCGTGCAGCGCACCTCGGCGCACGACTCCTGACGACATGGGAGCGCGGTCTGTTCTCTTTTTTTTCGCCGCTGCTCACGGCTGCGGCGGGGCGCGAGGGGGGGCGGCGGGTTTGTGGGATGCGCTTGGGGCGAGAGAGATGTGTCATTGGGAGAGCCATAACCAAAAAAATCTACTCTCGTGAGCTGTGAACAGACGCACTTGCCCAAATCCGCGCCATTCGCTCTCACCTGGCAACCCTGTCTGCACGTCTCGCGCGCGCGTGAACAGGGCTCCAGACCCCAAATTACGTGTGAGTGTTAGAGTTGTTTGGTATTGCTAAAAATCTCTCTCAAATCCGCTAGCGGCTAGGTTGGGCGTGCTTTCACAGCCTCACGAGAGTAAAAAAAATCGGGTCGGCCGTATCGTGAGTCGGCGTGGCGCCCATCGGCGTGGCGCCCATCTCTGGGAGGTGCCCGCTCTATTGCGTGGCGCTGCCGCTCCGCACCCTCCCGTTTCCTCGAGCCCGTTTCGCCGTCGAAGGCCTTCGCCACTCCTGAGAGAGAGATTTTAGCAATTCGCCACTCCTGCCGATCCACCGCGATGAGGTGCACTGCGACGATCTCGGTGTTGGCGGCGCTGTCATCTCTCCTGAGCTTCGCCACCGCCGCTCGTGCTCCGCGGCCTGGCGCAGCCCGCGACGCGGCGAGGGCACCTCGCCGCAAGAGCGAGCCGACTCCTGACATCGAGGTCCACTTTTCTTTTTCTCCCCCCTCCCCCCTCACCTGCGGCGGGGCGCGCTCGGGGGCGGCGGGTGTGCGGGATGCCTGCGGCGAGATCTGAAATAAAAAATTATCCGTCGGTTCCCTCGTCGGAATAAAGCCTGTCCACCTACAGTGGGGACACCGTGCGCACGACGGGGCAATCCTAGCGCAGGCCCCGCACGCGGCCCTGCTGCCCTCCCGTCGGCTGAAATCGACCAGGCCCATCGCCGTGGGCCCACCGGCGACTGCGGCGGCCCTAGCACCGGCCGATTGTTTGAGCGATGGCCTGTGCTGCGGCCGTCTCGGACGTTTAAGCGGCGCCAGCCAGCGGCTCGGCCGCGCATCCTTCACACACGCCGCCACGACCGGGATGAGCGGGCCCAGTGTCGAGGTCTGGTGCGAGCTGCATGTGAGGGGCGGCTGTGGCCACAGCAGGTCCACCAGACGGACCTCAAAGCTTGCCGTCGGCGTGCTGTCGTGGCGAGAGCGCGAGACAGCTGCAGAGGAGCCGAGTGCAGTGGCGAGCCAGAGGCTACCTGGGTCACCAAGTGGTAGCCCTTGCCCATTCTGAGCAGGGCTGTGCTTTGGTGGGGTTGTGCTTGAGCGTGTGTGAAGTGGGAGTGCGTGCCGGCGGTGTCTGTGGGTGAAACGGGCGTGTGTGAGGCCGTAAGAGCCATGGTATGAGCCAGAGTGGGCTTCATCACCCAAAATAAGGACGGTTTGGGACAGCTCAGGCTTGATACTGATGGGCCTTGGCCAGGAAAGCGACAGAGAAGGCGAGGTGGTGAGCTGGGAAGCCGCTTTGTCTGCACCTGGACGTGTCGTGATGAACTGCCGAAAAGTACTATTTGCGGCTATTGCTCAAAAGTTCGGGAGACAAGGCCTACCTATTATGACTGCATCCATGCGTCTCTGGTGCATGAGGGCCGCGGGTCGGGACATATCACGGTCGGTGGCGCCGATAATGACCTCCGGAATGCCCTCGCAACCGCTCGGCAAGGGGTCCACCGGAGACAATCTCGAGCCCTCTCCGTGGCATCACGAGCCGGTGTGAGCTTGCAGACCCAAGGTAAGTGCGGTCTGGGACGGCTCAGGCGTGCTACTGATGGGCATGGGCCAGGAGAGCGACAGAGAAGGCGAGGTGGTGAGCTGAGAGGCTGGAGCGTCCGCGTGTGACCTTGTCGCGAAGCACGTGCCACGAAGCGCTATTTCCTGCTCTCAGGTCACCACCACCGCATCTCAGGCGGTCTCCTGGCCTGTGCACCTCGGCCGGAGGCTTGAGCAGTCCCAGACCGCACTTATCTCGGGTCTTCAAGCTCACACCGGCTCGTGATGCTCCGGTGTAGGCGCTCGAGAGCACTCCCGGTGGCCCGTGCCGAGCGATTGTGAGGGCTTTACGGAGGTCATTGTCGGCGCCACCGACCGTGAAATGTCCCGATCCACAGCCCTCATGCACCAGACGCATGGATGCAGTCATAATATGTAGGCCTTCTCTCCAAAGGTTTTGAGCAATAGCCGCAAAAGGCGCTTCTTGGCACTTTTCATCGCGACACGTCCAGGTGCAGACAAAGCGGCTTCCCAGCTCACCACCTCGCCTTCTCTGTCTCTCTCCTGGCCAAGGCCCATCAGTATCAAGCCTGAGCTGTCCCAAACCGTCCTTACTTTGGGTGATGAATCCCACTCTGGCTCATACCACGGCTCTTACGGCCTCACACACGCCCGTTTCACCCACAGACACCGCCGGCACGCACTCCCACTTCACACACGCTCAAGCACAACCCCACCAAAGCACAGCCCTGCTCAGAATGGGCAAGAACCACCACTTGGTGACCCAGGTAGCCTCTGGCTCGCCACTGCACTCGGCTCCTCTGCAGCTGTCTCGCGCTCTCGCCACGACAGCACGCCGACGGCAAGCTTTAAGGTCCGTCTGGTGGACCTGCTGTCGCCACGGCCGCCGCGCACATGCAGCTCACATCAAGGCTCGACACTGGGCCCGCTCATCTCGGTTGTGGCGGCGTGTGTGAAGGATGCGCGGCCGAGCCGCTGGCTGGCGCCGCTTGAACGTCCGAGACGGACGCAGCACAGGCCACGCGTCGCGCCGCCGGCCAAGCCCAGCCTCTCGGCGGACCCCGGCCGTGCCAGAGGCAGCCCAGGTGGCGCGTGGGGCCGCGGCTCGGCGCTGGGAGCGCGCACGGGGCCGTCCTCCTAATAAGGCCGACCACCTGTAACGGCCACACCCCTGTGAAGAGAGCTTGGATTGCCCCTCGACCCGCACGCGAAGTCCCACTTTGGCATGCTCGTGCTCGTCGCCATCTTCGTCTTTTTTGCTCATTCTTCTTGCGCGTCCCAGCGGCCCTAGTGCCACCAGCAAGCAGCCGGCTGCATGGGGCGAGAGGGTGCGTTTGAACGGCCTTTTCAAAGGTGTGAAAAACAGGTGGGAAAAACAGGTGGACAGGCTTTATGTTGCGTGCGGCCACGATCTCACTGTTGGCGGCGCTGTCATCTCTCCTGAGCGTCGCCGCCGCCGCTCATGCTCCGCGGCCGCCCACTCCGTCGAGGATCAAGCTTACGCAGAACTTCCGCGAGGCAGCGGCGCTCTCCGCCAAGCTTGCGGACCCCGCGACGCCGCAGCAGCGCAAAAAGGTGGCCGTCATCGGCGGCGGCCTGTCTGGCCTCGCGTGCGCCAAGTACCTCTCCGACGCCGGCCACACGCCGCTCGTCCTCGAGGCGCGCGACGTGCTCGGCGGCAAGGTGTCCGCATGGCAGGACGCCGACGGCGACATGATCGAGACGGGCCTGCACATCTTTTTTGGCGCGTACCCAAACATGATGAACCTCTTCCAGGAGCTCGGCATCGAGGACCGGCTGCAGTGGAAGGCGCACCGCATGACGTTTGCCATGCCGCAGCTGCCCGGCGAGTTCACCTCGTTCGACTTCCCAGACGGTGTGCCCGCGCCGCTCAACATGGCGGCGGCCATCCTGGGCAACACAGAGATGCTCTCGCTCCTCGACAAGGTGCGGATGGTGCCCGGCCTGCTGCCGATGCTGCTCGAGGGCCAGCCGTTCATCGACGCGCAGGACGAGCTGAGCGTCAAGGAGTTCATGGACAAGTACGGCATGCCGGAGACGGTCAACGAGGAGATCTTCATCGCGATGGCAAAGGCGCTCTACCACACCGCCCACAGTCCTGAACCCACACTGGACTCGGCAGTATGGAGGTATGGCACTAGGCGCTCGACTTCATGGACCCGGACCGCATGTCGATGGCGGTGGTGCTCACCGCGATGAATCGCTTCATCAACGAGGCGGACGGCTCGCAGGCGCGTGCGTGCGTGTGTGTGTGTGTGTGTGTGTGTGTGTGTGTGTGTGTGTGTGTGTGTGTGTGTGTGTGTGTGTGTGTGTGTGTGTGTGTGTGTGTGTGTGTGTGTGTGTGTGTCACCCGCCCGCCGACCCTGCACCCTCCCTGTGTGTGTGTCACCCGCCCGTCACCGACCCGTCACCGACCCGTCACCCTCCCTCCCCTCCCTGATGCACAGACCGCATTCCTCGACGGCGGCCAGCCGGAGCGCCTCTGCGCGCCGGTGGTGGATCACGTCCTCTCCCGCGGCGGCGAGGTGCGGCTCGGCGAGAAGGAGCCATTCATCACGAGTTTGAAGAGCTGGTGATTGCTGATGCGAGGTGCGGCTCGGCGCGCCGCTCGCCGCTATCGAGGTTGGCGACGACGGGCAGGTTGCCTGCCTGCGGCTTGCGGATGGCTCTTCTGTGGAGGCGGACGTGTACGTCTCCGCCGTGCCGGTGGACGTCTTCAAGAAGCTCCTGCCCGCCTCGTGGTCGACGATGCCCTTCTTCCGCCAGGTCTCCCCGCTCCCGCCTCCCCTCCGCCTCCTCCCGCCGCCACCACGTCTCGCGCCGCTACGCGTGCCCCTGCCACCACCGCCCCGTGACGCGGCCCCCTCGTGACCCGTGCCAGACCGAGGAGCTGGTCGGCATCCCGGTGCGGCCTGCTACCGCACCACCCACGGGACCGAACCCACGCTGGACTCGATACCCTGGAGGTGTGGTACTAGGTCATCAACGTGCAGCTCTGGTTCGACAAGAAGCTCCGCTCGGTGGACGGGCTCTGCTTCTCGCGCTCTAATTCATAGATCATTGACACGAGTTCACTGTGAGCTAGGTGGACGGGCTCTGCTTCTCGCGCTCGCCGCTCCTGTCTGTGTACGCCGACATGAGCACTTGTGTCGAAGAGTACGCCGACGCGGACAGGTCGCTCGCCCACGCGCACTGGGCCTTGCACGTTGAATGCCGGGCCAGCTCCTGCCTGTCTCTCGCGAGGGCTAGCTTGGCCCTTGCCCCACCACCGTGTGTGCGTCGCTCACCGCCGGGGCGGGCGCTTGGCGGCGCCGCTGCGCAATGTGGAGAAGTGTACCTGACCTGACCTCACCGGACAGGTCGATGCTCGAGCTTGTCTCTGAGTATTAATTAAGCGCGAGATTATTAATGAATAATCATTGACAGGTCGATGCTCGAGCTCGTCTTTGCGCCTGCGACGCGCGAGGTCGGCGCGGACAGGAACTGGATCGGCGCGTCGGACGCGGAGGTGGTCGCCGCGTGCCTGGGCGAGCTGAGCAGGCTCTTCCCGGGCGAGATTGGCGGCGAGGGCGGCGCCGAGCTGCTCAAGCACGCCGTCGTCCGCACGCCGCGCTCCGTGTACGCCGCCACGCCCGGCCGCAACCGCTACCGGCCGAGCCAGGCGACGTTTCCCAGACACTTCCTCAGAGACCCTTCCCAGACACTTCCTACCGGCCGAGCCAGGCGACGTTTCCCAGACACTTCCCAGAGACCCTTCCCAGACACTTCCTACCGGCCGAGCCAGGCGACGCTTCCTAGACGCTTCCTCAGAGACCCTTCCCAGACACTTCCTACCGGCCGAGCCAGGCGACGCTTCCTAGACGCTTCCTCAGAGACCCTTCCCAGACACTTCCTACCGGCCGAGCCAGGCGACGCCCGTCCCCAACTTTGTGCTCGCGGGCGACTGGACAAGCCAAAAGTTCCTCGGCTCGATGGAGGGGGCGGTGCTGGCGGGCAAGCTCGCGGCCGAGGTCATCGCCGACCGCGCCGCCGGCCGCGCCGCCGCGACGTCGCAGACGCTCAAGCCCGTGCACGAGGAGGTGGTCGCCGCGGCCGAGGGCGCCGCCCCGCGCGAGCCAGTGGGCGTGCGCGGGCGGCACCCAATTGCCTTTGGCGGCGGGCAGCAGGGCTTGGGAGAGACGAAGTTTGAGCACGCGTGACCGCGCGAGGGGGCGGGGGGGCGGGTCTCGCCACACGCCAGCAGGGCCAGGCCCAGGGCGACAGGGGCCAGGGCGCATTTTAATACGTGTACAGCAGGCATGGCTCTCCTCTACACACACAAACACACATACGTCAGTACGGTGTGTTCGGGGTTACACCTCATACAACTGACACTTGAAAGAGACCTGACAGAGGTCTCCAGAGGTGTAGTGCGGGAATTCTGGCAGACCACACACACACACATATAAACACACGGCGTCGCTCGGACTCGCTGTGGGAGAGAGTACTTCCCCAACAAGGAATACAACCGATACCCGCGGCTCACGCAACGTGTGCATTGTCGAGAGCGGCGCGCCGCGTCGCGAGCTGTGCTTTGCACAAGCACAAGCACGGATGGACCGGTGAGGCGGTGCGGCCGGCGGCGGCGGCTGTCCGCCGGCTGGCGAGGCGCCCTCGCGTCACACCGTCTCATTCTCGTGGTGCACGTAGAAGGAGGAGTTGATCGGCTCGTAGTGCCGCCACAGCGCCTCTTCTCCCTCGAAGCGGCACTGCACCTGTTCGATGCCCACGACACAGGTGGGTAGAGAGGTGAAGACCAGTCTGGCCAGCGACGGGACACCGGGCGCTATGGGTGGGACACAAGCGAGGCGAGAGACGGCCACAGAGGAGCGACACACAGACACACAGACTAGACACTCAGCCAGCTGGGCTGCCACACAAGGCCGTGTCTAGGACGCCCACGAGGCTGTCTGGGACGCCCACGAGGCGGGTCTTGGGCGCGCAGGTCTTGGGCGCGGATGAGACCCTGGGAAGTGTGAACTTCTGCGCTGTGTGAGGGTGGTGTGGTGGTGGGTGGGTGAGGGTGGGTGGGGGGACTATGCCCGGGGAACAGCACCTGCCCGTGCGGCGGCAGCGAGACGACCAGCGCGTGCGCCGCCTCCAGCAGGTCGGGCTCAAAGGCCATGTCGCCTTAGCGGAAGGTTCCGAGACGCTTCACGGAAGTGTCCGCGAGGCGCAGGGAGGGGGCGCGGCGCTGGTCGCCGCTCGCGTGGACACGCAGCTCCATCAGCATGCAGTGCAGCGGCGGCAGAACATACTTGAGCGGCGGCGGAGAGATCAGGCCGCACCCGACCTCGGCAGAGGCGTCCGCCGCGCCGGGCTCGGCTGGGGGCACCGCAGCGCACCACCCAACCTGCTCGACCGCGAGCGGGCGGCCGTCGCGCAGCAGCAGCAGCATGTGGCCGCCTCCGAGCAGGCAGAGTGTCTCGGGCCGCAGGTTCTGCAGCAGCAGCTTGCAGCTGAGGCGCGGCGAGGTGCAGCCGTCGAGCGGAGGTAGCAGCCGGCAGGCGGGTTGGTGGTTGATCAGCAGCCACGCGGCGAGGCGGCCCGACTCGCCGAGTGCGTGGTGGACCGCCCGCGGCGAGAGGGCGGCGCAGCACGGCCGCCGCCGCCGCCGGTGGAAGACACGCCACACCTCGCGCCACGAGCGCTCGCCATGAACATACTTGCCGGAGCGCGACCGGCGGCGAGTCGCGAGGCGCCACCGGGTGGTGACGGCGTTCTCCCAAAGCTCCTCCCCGGCAGCGACCGTGCGCCAGGCGTGGCAGACCTGCATCGCCGCCGCGAGCGTCCAGCCGCACCGGGCCTGCGCCAGGCAGAGCGAGAGGACGTCGTCGCCGAGCGAGTCGATGGCGGGGTCCGCCTTGACGCTGGTCGGCTCGAGCGCCGCCTCGAGCGGTGCGGCACGGCGGTCGATGCCGAGGGCTCGCCAGCCAGCTGCGGCCACCGCGGAGGCGTCTTCAGTTGGGAGGTGCATGATTGATCGGCGGCCTTACGGCCTTGATGCAGTGCACCTGCACCGAAAGTGCCGACGTTCAGCACGCACGAGTACGTCTAATTTTTTTCTGCCGCTCCAGACCGAAAGCGTCTTCCACCGAGGAAGACTTGCAGAGCCGCCCTCGCAGATGCCCTCCAACCTCTTGCTCACGAAAATCGGCACAGCGATCCTGCAACTTGCCGCTCGCGTGGGTGCCACCGGCGGCAGCGGACAAACAAAAATCTCTCTCTCTCTCGGCAGCGGCTTCGGCGTGCCCTTCAAGAAAGAAAGAAAGCAGTGGAGCCGTGCAAGCCTGTTGGGAGTGTGAATACCCCACTCGTGTTTATATAGAGAGTGCGTGTCCTGATTCCGTGCGTGTGTGTGTTACTCACTCACTCCCATCCCTTCCTTTGTGTGGTATGTTTTCTTTCTGTCTTTGGCGCACGGGGCTGGAGTTTTTTTTTTGCAGCAGACGCGGAAAAGCACGCTGCCAGATGGTGAGTCCCACCTCCACCCTTGCCGGTCTGCTGTCACCCTTGCCGCGCTCGCTGAGCCGCCACTCCCCGTGGCGCAGGCAGAGTGCAGAGACGTCACCGCTGCGGCGAATCGTCAGCGAGGTGGGGAAGCCACTGCTTGAGGCGGCCGACATCTCGGAGAGTCTCAACCAGATGGAAAACGCCTTCGACACGTGCACGGAGGCCGAGGGTCTTCGCCGGCAGCTCCTTGCAATCGGCTCGCAGGAGGCGGTGGATGCTGCACTGTCGAGGATCCTCTCCGATCCCGTCCTGCATCAGAACCTTTGCCGCTATCACGAGAAGATATACGATAGCTCCAGCTCACGTGATGGTGATGGTATGCGTTGCAGGCTATGTGCCCTCAAGAGAGAAAGAAAAACCTTAGTTGCCCGCCTTCAATGTCGGCGGCGAATCAAGCACACCGCCAACACACCGCCGCGCAAGCCGAGACAGCAAGCATGCCCTTTGTCTTCTTTCTTGCCCTGCTTGCGTCCGTCACGGCGGCGCCTACCACGAAAGGCCGGCGCGCGAACGAACAACCCAAAGTTCGTTTGGTTGTCACCGGCGAGACCAACGTGGCGAGGACCACGCGTGGCGCGCGAGCTTCAAACCGGGTGGCGCAGATGGCTCGGGGCGGAAACGTCACTATGAGCTACAGTTACCCGGCGTCGTACCCCTCGATAATGAGCGTCGCCGCCACCGACAGCAGCGACGCGAAGGCGAGCTTCTCGCAGTTCAACGACGAAGTCGACATCGCAGCGCTTGGCGTCGACGTCGTCTCGACCGTCGGTGCCACCCCTGTGCGAGAAGGCCGCAGCGCCGCCGCTCTCCCACCGCTCTCACGCGATCATTGTCTCCTACCTAGGCCCTCCGAGCGACACTGGGGTCGGCCCCCCGGGCTATGATTCGTACGATGGGACCTCCATGGCCGCGCCGCACGTCTCTGGCCTTGCAATGGTGCTCTGGAACAAGTGAGCCCCCCCCCCCCCCCCGCACGCACGCACGCACGCGGAGGTCGGACCCGAGCCGCCGCGTCAGACACGCTTCGCGGCCACGCAGGTACCCGTCCTATACCAACGCCGAGGACCGCACGGCGCTTGAGGGGGGCGCCGAGGATCTGGGCGAGCCCGGCCGCGACAACGAGTTCGGCCATGGCCTCGCCAACTACCAGGGAGCCGAGATGAGGTTGGGCGCGCCATCGCCGCCGCCGTCGCCACCGGGCACGCCCCCGGCGCCGCCGCCGCCGCCGGGCCTGCCGCCGCCGTCCTTGCCGTCATGCCCGCTC
>NW_005199583.1:0-2930 GCF_000372725.1 Emiliania huxleyi CCMP1516 | reverse complement strand
TTGCACCCCGGCTGGGTCAGGCGGAATGTTGTGAAATTATCTGTGACGGTGGCGGGTTCGATCGAAGCCTTCGACAAGGACAACTTCACGTCGCGCCTTGCACCCGCGGTAGGAGTGCTGCCCGAAACCATCTTGCTCGTGGTCTCTGCCGGCGGCAGCGTGGTTGTCGACGTCACGTTCGTGGTCGCCGATGCCAGCGCCGCCTCCAGCCTGGCAGACAATGTGCAGAGCGTGACCAGCGACGCTTCAGCGTTCAGCTCAATGGTTGGAGTCTCCGTGGAGAGCGTCACCAATCCCACCATCGAGGAGCAGCTCATCCCTGGCCCATCCGCCCCGCCCGTCCCGCCGCCACCGGGGGCACCGCCGCTCCCGCCGCCACCAGCAGCGCAGCTGCTCGACCTTCGCACGGCCACCACGTACCAGGACTCGAGCCTTTTCGACAAGCAGGCGCCCGTGAGCGATCTTTCATATGCCGACAGCACGACGGGACGACCGTGGGCCGAGTGCGGCCAATACACAAGCCAATGGTGGGGCGTCGACCTCGGGAGCGAGGTGTATGTGCGCTACGTGCGGCTGCAGAACCGCAACGACTGCTGCGCGGAGCGGCTGACGGACGTCGACATCTATCTCGGCTCGACGGCGGAGACGTTCACGGGCAACGCGCTGGTGAAGTCAGACGTGAGCGTGTTGTCGAACGTGATGTTGGAGGTGGAGATCAACGCGCTGGGGCGCTACATCTACCTCAACCGGCCGTGGTCTGCGACGGGGCTGACGGTGTGCAAGTTCTACGTCTTCGCTTCGCCCGCGCCGCCGTCGCTACCATCACCGCCTCCCCCGCCGCCGTCACCACCATCGCCGTCGCCACCATCGCCGCCGCCGCCATCGCCGCCGCCTCCCTCCGCCTCACCATCGCCGCCGCCGCCCTCAGCATCGCCGTCGCCCCCGCCGCCGTCCGTCTCGCCGTCGCCGCCGCCGCCGTCCGCCTCACCCTCGCCGCCGCCGCCCTCAGCATCGCCGTCGCCCCCGCCACCCTCAGCATCACCGTCACCCCCGCCGGCATCCGTGTCGCCGTCGCCGCCGCCTCCCTCAGCATCGCCCTCGCCACCGCCTCCCTCGGCATCGCCCTCGCCGCCGCCACCTCCGCCACCTCCGCCACCTCCGCCACCGCCGCCGCCGCCGCCCGCGCCTCCGTCGCCGCCACCAGCAGCGCAGCTGCTCGACCTTCGCACGGCCACCACGTACCAGGACTCGAGCTTCTACAACAAGCAGGCGCCCGTGAGCGATCTTTCATATGCCGACAGCACGACGGGACGGCCGTGGGCCGAGTGCGGCCAATACACAAGCCACACGTGGGGCGTCGACCTCGGGAGCGAGGTGTATGTGCGCTACGTGCGGCTGCAGAACCGCAACGACTGCTGCGCGGAGCGGCTGACGGACGTCGACATCTATCTCGGCTCGACGGCGGAGACGTACACGGGCAACGCGCTGGTGAAGTCGGACGTGAGCGTGTTGTCCAACGTGATGTTGGAGGTGGAGATCAACGCGCTGGGGCGCTACATCTACCTCAACCGGCCGTCTGCGGCGGGGCTGACGGTGTGCAAGTTCTACGTCTTCGCTTCGCCCGCGCCGCCGTCGCCACCATCACCGCCGCCGCCGTCCGTGCCGCCCTCCCCTCCGCCCCCCTCCGCCTCGCCGTCGCCGCCGCCGCCGTCTGTGTCGCCGTCGCCGCCGCCCCCGTCCGTGCCGCCGTCACCTCCGCCGCCCTCCGCCTCGCCCTCGCCGCCGCCTCCCTCCGCCTTGCCGTCGCCTCCGCCACCGTCCGTGCCGCCCTCGCCGCCGCCGCCCTCAGCGTCGCCCTCGCCGCCACCGCCGTCAACCTCGCCGTCGCCGCCGCCGCCCTCCGCCTCGCCGTCGCCGCCGCCGCCCTCCGCCTCGCCCTCGCCGCCGCCGCCGTCGGCCTCGCCCTCACCGCCGCCGCCGTCCGTGTCGCCCTCGCCGCCGCCACCGTCCGTGTCGCCCTCGCCGCCGCCACCGTCCGTGCCGCCGTCACCACCGCCACCGTCGGCCTCGCCCTCATCGCCGCCGCCGTCCGTGTCGCCCTGGCCGCCGCCACCGTCCGTGCCGCCCTCCCCTCCGCCCCCCTCCGCCTCGCCGTCGCCGCCGCCGCCGTCTGTGTCGCCTTCGCCGCCGCCCCCGTCCGTGCCGCCGTCACCTCCGCCGCCCTCCGCCTCGCCCTCGCCGCCGCCTCCCTCCGCCTTGCCGTCGCCTCCGCCACCGTCCGTGCCGCCCTCGCCGCCGCCGCCCTCAGCGTCGCCCTCGCCGCCACCGCCGTCAACCTCGCCGTCGCCGCCGCCGCCCTCCGCCTCGCCCTCGCCGCCGCCGCCCTCCGCCTCGCCCTCGCCGCCGCCGCCGTCGGCCTCGCCCTCCCCACCGCCACCGTCGGCCTCGCCCTCGCCTCCGCCCCCCTCCGCCTCGCCGTCGCCGCCGCCCCCGTCCGTGCCGCCGTCACCACCGCCACCGTCGGCCTCGCCCTCTCCGCCGCCGCCGTCCGTGTCGCCGTCGCCTCCGCCACCGTCCGTGCCGCCGTCACCACCGCCGCCGTCGGTCTCGCCCTCGCCTCCGCCCCCCTCCGCCTCGCCGTCGCCGCCGCCGCCGTCCGCCTTGCCGTCGCCGCCGCCGCCGTCGGCCTCGCCCTCGCCGCCGCCGCCGTCCACCTCGCCCTCGCCGCCGCCGCCCTCAGCGTCGCCCCCGCCGCCACCGCCGTCAACCTCGCCGTCGCCGCCGCCCCCCTCCGCCTCGCCCTCGCCGCCGCCACCGTCGGCCTCGCCGTCGCCTCCGCCACCGTCGGCCTCGCCCTTTTCGCCGCCGCCGTCCGTGCCGCCGTCACCGCCGCCACCGCCCGTGCCGCCGTCACCGCCGCCGCCGTCCAC
>NW_005199584.1:0-2047 GCF_000372725.1 Emiliania huxleyi CCMP1516 | reverse complement strand
ACGGACGTTCGAAACCTGCGTGAGCACCTTTGACGGTTCTCGCTCCCTATCGAGCTTTTCTTGCCGTGCCCTGCACGTCTCTTCCTGTGCGGTTTGCTGTGCCGCCGCAGTTTGACTCTGTGTCAAGCACGAGACCACGGGAAGAGTGGGTCGCTTATTCGTTCGACCGCTTTATTGCCGCGATCAAAACTAGGTACACGCCACACACCAGACGACATGTACTCTCCCACCCGACAACCGGCAAAACGCTGTCGTGAGCCAGCCGCTTTTGCGGCAGCCGACCGCGGAGATCGAGCGCGCCGCGTGCGCGGAGATCGACATGGCGAGGCGACCGTCATCCCGTACGATGCCGCTGGCGCGTCGGCGCGAGCCTTCGGCTCGGTGGAGGGCTCCACGCTCGGCGCGGCGGAGGTGCGCCGGACTGCACCACTCCCGCACCACCCCCGACTCGGAGCGGTGCAGTTCATATGAAAACCGGGCGGGGGTGTGCATTTCATATGAGGAGGCGTGCGCTGTCATATGAGGGGGCGTGCACGGGGGCGTGTCCCCGGAGCACCGCCCCCGATCGGGAGTGGTGCAGTTCATATGCGGGGGTGGTGCACGGGGGCGTGCCCCCGGAGCACCGCCCCCGATCGGGAGTGGTGCAGTTCATAGGCAGGGGTGGTGCACGGGGGCGTGCCCCCGAGCACCGCCCCCGATCGGGAGTGGTGCAGTTTCATAAGCGGGGGTGGTGCACGGGGGCGTGCCCCCGGAGCACCGCTCCGGTGTCGGGAGGGGGCCGGGGTGGCGTTCCCACGGGGGCCGCCTTCCCACGAGCCGGCCACATCTTACTATGAACAGAAGCCCATAAAAGTCGCCGCGGCAGTCCACGACGAACCGGCCTGCTGCCGGCTCGCACGGCAGCCTTTTCCTCTCGACCAGCCTCAACTTCCGTACAGTCAACATTTTGTCGCTGCGTGCTCGTGGCGAGCTGTGGCGGCGGTCGAAGTTGGCCCAGATTCGACGACGAGCGCCGGACGATAGTACCGCCTCTGTTCGCCCTGTGCATGTCAGGCCAGGCTGCAGCAGGGCACTACCATCGTGCTGCCCTGCTGCAGCCTGACTTTGCCCACTGTGCACAGCCGCCAGAGCACCACCACCGCCCGGCATCGTGTCACGGCGAGCTCCTTCTGCGCCCGCTCGCGAGGCTCTCGCGCTGGCACACTTTGGCCATCTGCTGCTCGCGTTCGGCGAGCTCTTCTCCGCAATCCTGCCACGGTGCCGCCACCACACACCTTCTGGCCGGCCTGAGCCGCGCGGACTCGCCGGCGGGGGCAACGTGTCGACCTCTCTCTCTGGTGCACCACGGGCCGCAACGGCCTGCTAGCAGCGTGCGCGAGGAGGTAAGGTAAGGTAAGGTAAATTTCTCCACACACACAAAGTGGTGGGGCAAGGGGGGGCGACCCTCGCATCTCCACACCCGGACACGGGCAGGAGCCCCACGGCATTCAAAGTGCAAGCACTGGCCCGGTGCACGTGGGTGAGCAGCCTGCCCCTCCCTCCCGACAAACCAACTCCCGCACACACACAATCGCACTCTGGCCATCGAATGACTCCGAATGACTCACTGTGTGTGCTAAGACAGAATCTCCGCAGACATCCAAAACGGGCCGTGCCGCGTTTGTGGTGTCCTCTCAAGCACTAGCATCTGGGCGCCGCACTCGAGTGGGCGGGTCACATCTATGTGGGCCCCGTGTGCGCACTAGGCGCATATGCCTAGTGCTATCCGCCCTATGGGAGGCAGAGGGATGGGGGGAGGGGGGGTCCCATTCCCTTTCCCTTTTTTCCTTCACTTCCTCCTTTCCCTCTTCTCACCCCTTCAACTACTTCCCCCCTTTCTCTCTCTCTTTTCTACCCCTATTCTGTACTCTATTCTCTCCTTTATATTCACCCCCTGTATCCGTTTCTTTCCTCTTTCCTTTCACCCTCTCTCTCTTTCTTTTAACCTTCAAGTTCTCTATAGCCCCTCAATTCTCTGTTTTCTCCTCTCCGCCCCTTTAATCATCTC
>NW_005199585.1:0-2047 GCF_000372725.1 Emiliania huxleyi CCMP1516 | reverse complement strand
TGATGGAGCGCAAGCTCGAAGCTTCATAGTATCGGCTCGACGCGAAACTCGCACAGCGCCGGCTTCGCCGGAGAGAGTGCGATGATGACACCGCCTCTGACATCTCCTTCGCCCCATCCGCATACTCGGTGGCGTCTGCGCCGGCTCGTGGCCAGTCCGCCTCGTCCGCAGTGCGGAGGCTCCGATCGGCCGTGGAGAATCCCAACCCCAATCTGCCGTGTAAGCGGCATGGACTGTCGCCGTGCCTGCTTTGCGCAGAGGCGGCGCTCATCGCCAAGCCGCCGCCGAGGCCAGCCCCGCAAGCGCTGCCGCCGCCGCCGCCGCCCCGCAGGGTCAAAAGCGCCCAGCCGGCGAGCCGCACCGAGCTGAGCAGCTATGCATCCACCCTGGACACGCGCTTTGGCCGCAAGCCGCACCAGAGGGCCCTTCAACCCCAGCAAAGGCGGCCGCCGCGACCGCCGCGGCCGCCGCGACCGCCGCTCAAGCCAGTCGTGCCACTCCAATCTGAGGGGCTTGGGATGCTGCCACATCCAGCCTACTGCCTGCCGCTGCTGCCGCACCTGGCTCCAGCTTCATCGGTTGCCGACCCGACTTGCTGGTCACAAGGCCCGCTCCCGCGAGAAGCAGAGCCACCGCCGGTCTCGGTTCCGGTTCCAGTGCCGGTGGTGCCGGTGGGCAGTGCTGCGTCCGACTCCGAGACGCAAGCTCTAATTTCGGTCTCCCCCGAAGCGCACGCCATGCTGTTTGGTGCATGCAGAGAGATGCCCCTGGAGTCGAGTTAGCGAGTCGACCGCCGTGTGGCTGTCTCTCTGTATGTAATTCGAGTACTAGGTTGAGAGACGGCGGCCGCTCGAGAGCTAGAGAGAGTCACAGAGAGAGCGCAGAGGAGAGCGCGCGGGCCCGCGGCCGGCGGTGAGTGAGAATATGTGAGACAGTGAGGCGGCGGTGTGCGTGTGACTCGTCATACTCTGTGATGCGAGCGGTGGTGTGTGTTGTCTTTAAGTAGTCTGCCGCAACGGAAAGCTCGAACGGGAACCCCCGGCGCCCCAGCTGAGCTCACAACTCACATGCACCCCAGACAGAGAGAGACAGAGAGCGGCCTCCACCACCAGATTGTACTCGATCACCCTGCCACGACACGTCGGACAAGTGAACACAACAGTGGCTGCGCGCATCAGAAGCGCCAGCCCTCCAGCAGCACCTCCTCCTCGAGGAGGGCCCCCGCGAGGGCGTGCAGAGGCGGCAGTGCCCGGACGTCGCGCACCGCCCACTCCGGGAAGCGCTCTAGGCCGTGAAAGGCTTCGCGGGTGCTGCCACCGCCGCACGAGAAGCGCTTCCTGCCATAAAAGGTGTCGATCGCCTTGAGCCCGATCCCGTACGCTTGCAGCACCTCGGACCACGCGACGACGCGCTCGTCGTAGTACGAGTACGCAGACAGGCGCGAGGAGACCAGCTGCCGCAGCACGGAGCACTCGGCCTGCAGCTCGAGCTGGCGCACGCGCGCGTGCGGCATCAGCTGGCGCGCGACGGGAGGCAGCCAGTACGAGGTGGGGTACAGGTCGAGCACGACGCCGTGCGCGCTCAGGCCCCTGCGCCACCGCAGCAGCAGCAGCAGCGCCCGCATGCCCGCCACCTCGGCGCTTAGCTGCAGCAGCGCGCAGACCGCGTCGGCGCCGAGCTCGAAGGCCTACTCCGGGCGGCGGGGGCTCCGACGCGGCAGGAAGAGGCGGGCTGGAGCACGGGGCGAGGGGCGAGGGGCGAGGGGCGAGGGGCGGGACTCGCCTCCGGCTGCCCCGTGCCGGGCGTGGAGGAGGTGTGGAGGAGGTGTGGAGGAGGTGTGGGGGAGGTGTGGGGGAGATGTGGAGGAGGTGTGGAGGAGGTGTGAAGGAGGTGTGGAGGAGAAATGGGGGAGGTGTGGGGGAGATGTGAAGGAGGTGTGGGGGAGGTGTGGGGGAGATGTGAAGGAGGTGTGTGGGAGGTGTGGAGGAGGTGTGTGGGAGGTGTGTGGGAGGTGTGTGGGAGGTGGGGTGGGGGGGGGGGGGGTGGG
>NW_005199586.1:0-2047 GCF_000372725.1 Emiliania huxleyi CCMP1516 | reverse complement strand
GGTTCCTAGCCACGTGCAGCTTATACTCCCGAGCTCCCGACTCCCAGTTACCCGACCTCCGTGTGGGTTTTGTCAAACGAGATTGAATCTTGGAATCTGCTGATTTTCTCCTTGACGTTCCCTTCTCGCTTCTGGCTCGCCGCGCTCGCTGTACCTAGCGGCCGTGACTCACCTGCTTCGGGCGCGCTGCTCCTCGGGGATGGTGAGAAGCGGCACAGGTGATGCTCATAGCTGAGCTAGCCCCAGATGCCCCGTTTGCCCCACTGCGGCGCCGCGCTCGTGCCGGCGTGCAAGTGGGTACAATGCACCCCGTTGTAGGGACGGTAGGGCGGGGGGGAGGGCGAGGGGTGGAGGTGGAGGACGGTGGGGGCGAGGGGCGGCGAAGGAGAGGGTGGTGGCAAAGGGGTGGGCGAGGTGGAGGGCGGGGGGGCAGCATGGGAGAGGTGGAGGGCGGCGGAGGCGTGGGCGAGATGGAAGGCGGCGGAGGCGTGAGCGGCGGCGGCGGCGGTGGGAAGAAGGTGGAGGGTAGCGGCGGCGTGGGCGAGGTGGAGGGCGGCGGCGGCGTGAGCAGCGGTGGCGGCGGTGTGGAGGGGGTGGAGGGCGGCGGCGGCGTGGGCGGTACGGCGGCACGGCGGTAACGGACGGCAGGGGGGGCGGCGGGCTAAACGGCAAGGGCGGCGCGGCACGGAGGAAGGAGCGGCACGGCATAGGGAGGAGCAAGGACGGCGCGGTAACGCGTAACGGCAGGATCACGGATAGGCGTGGCACGGATAGGAGCGAGCGAGCGGCTAGGTGGCGGGAGGGCGAGGCGAGGTGTTGGGGCCCCGGGGGGGGTACCCGCCGGGTGGTGCGATCACGAGGAGGTAGAAGGTCTGGCGCGAGCGGGGGAGCGAACGGCGAGCGAGCGGCTAGGCGGCGGGGGGTGAGGGTGGCGGCGGGTTGATCACGAAGTACCGGTAGAAGGTCGAGCGCGAACGTGTGAGCGAGCGGCAGGCGAGCGGCTAGGCGTCGGGAGGGCGAGGCGAGGGTGGCGGCGGTGGATCACGAGGAAGTAGAAAAGGTCGAGCGCGAACGTGCGAGCGAGCGGCGAGCGAGCGACTAGACGGCGGGAGGGCGAGGCGAGGGTGGCTGCGGTGGATCATGAGGAAGTAGGAGGTCATATGCGTTTTCGGGTTCCGATTCGTTTCCGATTCGTTTCCAGTTCCCCCTCCCTGACGAAATCTTTGCCCTCTCCTTTTTACATACATAGATAGTCCTGCGCCGGACAGGCGCGTGAGACACAGTCAAGACACACAGCCATGCGGACACAGCCATGACACACAGTCATGCGGACACACCGACCTGCACACTGCACACGCACATGCACATGCTGTGCTCTGGTAGACTGCGGTGGGACTCACTGGCTTGCCAGGGCGTTCGCGCTCCTCGCGCAGCTGTACCGCACCACCCACGGGACCTGAACCCACACTGGATTCGATACTCTGGAGGTATGGGACTAGGGCGCTCGCGCTCCTCGCGGAGCTCGGCGAGGGCGAGCTCCAGCGCGGCAGGCGGGCGGCGGGCGAGGGAGGGAGAGGGAGAGGAGGAGGAGTGGGAGGAGGCGGCGGCGGCGGCGGCGGCGGCGGAGGAGGAGGAGGAGGAGGAGGAGGAGGCGAGGCGAGGCGGCGGCGGCGGCGCGGCGGCGGCGCGGCGCGGCGGCGGTTGCCGCTCCCCGACACGGTGAGCTACGCGACAGCGATGCGGTCGGCTGCGAGGAGCCGAGAGCACTGGCGCGAGGCGCTGCGCCTGCTCGATGTCATGGCCAGCCGCGGCGTGCGGCCGAACGCGCACGCGTACGCCGCGGCGGCGGTGGCGTGCGAGACTGGCGGCCGGTGGGAGGTTGCAATCTCGCTCCTCGACCGGATGCGCGAGCAAGGTCTGCGTGCGAGCGTCATCGTCCATTCTACGCATTCATTACTGGCTTGATTGATTGCTTGATTCAGGTCTGCCTCCGAGCGTCATCGTCTATTCGGCGGTCATGGCGTGCTGTGGCGCCGAGGGGCGGTGG
>NW_005199587.1:0-2047 GCF_000372725.1 Emiliania huxleyi CCMP1516 | reverse complement strand
GGCCGCTTTTCCAGCGGATTCGCTCTTAGCATCTGGAACCTTGGAATATCTTGGGCGGTGGCATTTGTGGTGCACTTGCTGCCCACCACGGGTTGCGCTGGCAAGGTCGGCGACGTCGTCCGCAAGACTGTGGGATTCGGCCTGGGCGTGGCTTGGAACAACCTCTTCAGTCGCGCGGCTCCCGAAGGCTACCAGATCATGGCGAGCACGATCTACCTGGGCATTGTGGTGCTTCTAGCGGCCCACCTGGCCGCTCCTGAGCCTCGCGCAGATGCCACCCTGAGATCACGGCATGCCGCAATGATGTGCTTCGCCTCGCGCGTCGTGTGCGCCTTCTCGCTGTCGGGCTGGCTATCAAAAGTGATGCCCTTGTCGGGCCTGCTCGGAGATGTGTGCTCGCTGGTGCTGCTTCTGCTGCTTGGCGCAGTGCTGTCAGGCTGGCTGGCCCGCGCAGACCTGGAGGGGGGCGGCCCCGCCTGGGCGGAGGAGCGAGCGCAGAAGCATGACTGGGGCAGTTGCCTGTTGCGCGTCTTGATCTTCGTGCCTTGTGTGTGGTGCTGCTGTCCCTGGATTCCTGTGCTCTGGCTCTTTGCCGGCAGCGGCCCTGGCGTGAAGGATCGGTGGCTCTCGCTCGCCACCACAGTCTGCGCGCTTGCTGCCTCGGTGGTGGCCACGAACCTGATCACTGGCTCCATTGACATGCTCGCAGCTGCTGCTGGGATTTGCGACGCACAAACTTGCAACGCGCTATCCTTTCTGGCTTTTGAAGGCGCTGCCGCAGCTGTTGTTTCGTATGTGTTGCTCCAAGGGATCAGTGAGATCGACGACACTCCCAAAGTTGCAATGCCTGCACGCTTGGACGAACATCTGTTACCGCCGGCTCCTTCTGCACCGCCTTAGTCGATTTTGCCGGTGCGCAGGAGGGCGAGCTCGAGCCAAATTGTGCGCCTTGCAAGGCGCCCGAGTATAGCTGCATATCAGTTTGCAGCGCATGTGAAATTTGCTCTACCGCCTCGTTGATCACCGATTGGCGAGGGACAATGAGCGAGACGGGCTGTGCTCGGGGGGCCACCGAGGGTTGGTCCATACGTAGTCTGTGGGCATGCATGCTGTACTCTTTTTTGTACCTTGACACAGTATATCAATCTAGTCCTGTGCTCTCTCGCTCTGGGCTCTGCTAAAGCCGCGTACGGCGCGTACAGGGTCAAGGGTATGTGTTGCTGTTGCGTGTTGGACGAGGTCGATGGAATGTGTTTTGACCTGTGGAAATGTGTTTTGACAAGAAAAAGAATGCACATGCTTAGCAGCAATGTCATCGACGTGATCCTGACGGCTGTCGTGTAAAAAGAACATCACGCACGCGCAGCACGCTCAGGCGAGGGACTTCAGCACAACGCCACGGGGCTAGCACGCTCAGCTGCTCACAGCCTCACACATGGGGGTCATGCAGGCCGAAGGACACCTGGGCGGATCGGCACAAAGCTAAATGTGCGCGCGTGTACTAGCGGGTCCCCTCTCCCCTGCCTCGGCGGGCAACGACCGACGCGCCGGAGCGTGCAGTCGTCACCCATCACCGCGTGGGCGGGGGCCGGGGGGGGGGGGGGGGGGGGGCAAAAACTTCCCCACCCCCCCCTGAACCTGAAAACATTCCTGAACCAAGCCCAATTGCCCCAAGGGGAAAACCTCACTCCTCGGGTCCCTCATAAACCCCTGAGCCAGGTTCAAGCTCAAGAACGGAGGGCAACCCCCGGGGCAAATCAAGGGGCGGCTTTGCGGGGGGCCCGGGGGCCAAAATTCCCATTCCCAAAAACGGGGAATACTTTACCCAAAACGTATTCAAAGGGGAACACAACTCTTACCCTTTCGGAGGAAAAATCAAAAAACCCATCCCCCCCCCCTTGCCAAAGGGAAACCTTGGGCAAGGGTTTGGGGGTGCCCGGAACTCGCCCTCCAGCGGGAAAAAATGGGGCCTGGGTCCCCCATTGAAAAGGTACAAAACTCCCCCGGGGACTCCCATGATGAAAATCCCGGCCCCTGCCCCAAAGGT
>NW_005199588.1:0-2048 GCF_000372725.1 Emiliania huxleyi CCMP1516 | reverse complement strand
GTATTGATATTGATTATTGACAGCATCCCCTCTAAGTATTGACAATATATTGACATATTGATCGCTGATTCTAACCTCCAAGAGCACCAAATGAGAAATGTCGACATTTGTCCCAAACATCGCCTAGATGTGGGCTGAAATCGAAAAAATCACGAGTTCAAAGCGATTTTTATGCGATTTAAGCAATTTTGAAGCGATTTGGGCCCGTTTTGAACGATTTAGAGCCATTTTCAAGCCCGGGATGGGCCCCCATATGCCATATTGATATGTTGAGTCCAACCTGACGGTCCTGCTGACCAGCCCAGGCCCAGCCTCTCCTCTAAGTATTGCAATATATATTGATATTGATCGCATCTCTAAGTATTGGAGCAATATATTCAATATTTCCCGACTGCCTAATGCCACAGACCTAATGCAAACGGCTATGACGACGAGCTCTTCCAGGCGTGGAGGGACGGCGAGATACGGCGAAAGGACTTGCCGGAGGAGGTGGTGGCTATGGCTTTGGACCTTTGCGAGAGGTGGCGAGCGGAGCAAGAGCGGTGTAGGCACGTCCACGCGGCGCAGCGGCTCTCCCGCGACCCCGGCCCCTCTCATAGCCGCAGCCGTAGCCGCAGCCCCAACTCTTGCCGCTCTTCCGTGTCGGGTTTGTGACGAGGGGTGAGGGGACGACACGGATTGAAGATCCCTCACACCAAGATCGTGCAGGGCGGGGACACATGTCCCTAAATCCCATCTCGTCTCAGAGTTTGCCCGTTTTATTTATTTGCCCAGCCCCCCTCCGTGTCGCGATGCGCTCCCCGCTCCCGTTCCCCTGTGTCCCTGATCGTCCTACAAGATCCTGCTTGTGCAGGTGGGGACCCTGTCCTTCTCCCACCCCTCGTTTGGCGTGTCCGTTGTATTTATTTATTTATGTGCCCATCCCTAGGGTGGGCGACGGATAGCGCACCACACACCTCTCCTTAAAATCCCTGTGTGGTGGCGGCGTGCCGTCCTCCCATCCCTCCCTTGGGTTGTCTGTTTTCTTTCTTTCTTTTTGTGCCCATCCCTCCCTTGGGTTGTCTGCTTTCTTTCTTTCTTTTTGTGCCGCAGCAATGAACAGCTTCAGCTCGTTCACGTCTCGGCCACGCGATACGCCCATCACGGCAGGCACTGCCAGCCAGGCACAACCTAGGCGCTAGGGCACAACAAGCTCGCCTCGAAGCATTCTCCCGGCGATGCTAGGCGATGTACCCCCTAGGAGTAGGTGTGGCTGTGCGCAAGCAAAGCAAATAATAATAATAATATTAATCAAGAGCTTAGATTAAGAGCAGCGCACAGCGAGCGTAAGGCCGACCGCCCTCCTATGGCAAGTGTGCATCATCTCCCGGGCGCGGACGCGGCCGGTGAGCGGCATGTTGTGCGAGTATATGGGCCAAAAGCGTCGAAAATGTCCCAAAAAGCGTGTCTCGAGTTTGTGGCAGCCCCACAGCCGGCGCGCGCCGCCAGGAAGCACCGCTCGCGTGTCGGCGGCACTCCCTGGCACCCAGTGAGTGCCGCGAACCGACCAGACCGAACAGGCTCGATGCCGCGCTCGCTGTGGGGCTGCCACAAAGTCGCCGCCGAGCGTGCCACCGACGGCGTCCCGGCGGAGGTGATGGAGTGTGAGACCTGAGGCTGCGGAGGTGACGCCTGAGGTACCGGCCCGTGTACGGCGACTCAGCCGGCGACCGCCACGGGCTCAGACGAGACTTGTCGACGCGTTCCGGCTCAGCTTCACCGTGGTCATCGGGCGTCTGTCGACGTCAGGACCACCCATACAGCTCGCGGGTTTGAGGTCGCAAGAGCCAAGATGGTGGCGTTTGGACATCCCAACCATCACACAAGACAGCCTGTAGGTGATGGCGGGACGGCGCAGTGTTTGTGGCACTCGGCAGTAGGCACCCGCGGCACAGCCCCGCGGTCGGCTCTCGCGGGCTGCGGAACCGGCCCCAGAAGGGGACGGTCCGGGCGAGTGTGGCAGCTCCTGCGCTAGTATGGGCACCCTCTATCACAACACTACTGATCCT
>NW_005199589.1:0-2048 GCF_000372725.1 Emiliania huxleyi CCMP1516 | reverse complement strand
CATCGTCGTCATCGTCGTCGTCGTCGTCCGACCCGCTCTTCTCCGCGACGCTGTTGCGAGCCGCTTCCATCAACTTCCCCTGCAGCCGCGGCGTGAGCACTGGGTCGACGGCGGTGCTCGCGCTGGCAGCGCCGGGGTCACTGAGGCTGATTCGCCCTGTGCCCTCCGCGAGCGCCGCGTTCGGGTCGGCGAGGTTCTTGCGTGCCCTCGCGAGCCGATCCGCCTTGGTTGACATGGAGAGGCGAGTGCTGTCGAAGCCCGCAAAGCGGAGCGAGCCGCCGGCCGACCGGGAACCCAGCTGTGATCATCTCGACCACGGCTGCAGCCCCGCCGACTAAAAATCTCTGCGAGGGGAGGGGGCAGTACATGCACGTAAGCGGCTTTGGGGCGAGATGCGGGCCGCCGGGTGGGTGATTGGGGGGTCTGTAGTGCGAGGTGAGTTCTGACCGCGGGATATATTGTTTGTTTGTTGATTGATTGGGAAAGAGAGCCAGACTCCCGCGCGCACTTGGAGCACTTGAGGAGTCGCAGTCTGCAGGACGCCCCCTCTACTCGGAGCTAATGGACACGACACTGTACACCACTCACATACACAGACACTTAAAAGAAAGAAAGAAAACAGACAGCGCAAGGGAGGGATGGGAGGACGGCACGCCGCCACCACACAGGGATTTGAAGGAGAGGGGTGTGGTGCGCTCGCTAGCCGTCGCCCACCCTTGGTCGTCTGCCTCTTTCTATCTCCCTTCGCAGGGTCCCTTGCCGATTCTCGCTGCAACCTTCATGCCACCTCGCGGTCGTCCCACTCTCGTCGTTCTCTCTCTTGTCGCTTCTTCCTCTGTGTCGCGTCGCTCTCCTCTGCCTCGTTCTGCGACGGCGCCGCCGCCTGCCGATCCCTTGCTCTCTCGCGGCTTCTCTCCCGCCTTTCGGCGCAACTCCGCCCTCCTCGCGGCATATTTTGGCCCCTCGAGTTTATCGAGCTCTCCTCGCGCAAGGACGACTCTTCTGACGCCCACTGCGATCATTTGCCGCGAAGTCGTATCGTTGCTCAGGTCCACTCTCGTTTCGGACACTTGTACCTCCACCGATGATGTTCCTTGTTGGCGCTGGGGTCCCCTTCGGGTGCATCGTTACAGCTGACGACGGGATTACCACTGGTTCGTCCTCCTCGGAGTCGTCTTCCCCGGCTTCCTTCCGCTCGGCTCTACGTTCAGTACCGTTCGGCGTGGCTCACCCTCCATGCCGTGAACAGGCGCTCTATCCATCCTATATTCTTCTCTCTCTCCTCTGCCCGTGCTTTGGTCTTGTCGTTGTTTCGTAACCATGTCTGGAAGTGGCAATCGAGGCTGCCTTCCCCACCACCTGTAGTTCACTCGTCACCTCTCCTGCGAGCTCCCCTCTCTTTCTTTCGGGTATGGAGTCCGTGAGTGCGGGCAGCGTGCAGCCAGGCAATCACGGGCGCTATTTTGTCGTACTCCTCTTCGGCGAGCGCTCCAAATCTAGACCCATAGCGGGTGGGTAGGCCCTAAAACGGTGGGATGGGTAGGGCTATATCGACAGAGCTAGAGGGCTCAACCACCCCTCCACCCCTCCACCTTCCACCCCTCCACCCCTCTCCCGGAGCGAGAGAGGTCCGTCTTCGAGCCCTCCCACTTCCACCCCTCCGACTGGAGAGCTCGCCAGCCCACAGGGCTGGAGGGGTCCCCGTCGGATCGGCGTCGGGAGAGGGCTCCACAGGGCTAACCCCCTCCTCGGACGCCGGGTGGGCTCGGACGGACGGTCGGACAAGGGAGGATCTTCGTGGCGGGAGGGCTCGAGAGGGGTCGGAAGGGCCCTCCGGGAGGGGTCGCAAAAAGATAAAGAAAACGAAGTCGCGGCTTATGTGACTGCCCCCCAAGAGGGCTCGGAGGGCTCGGAGGGCTCGGAGGGCTGGAGGGCTGGAGGCCTCCATTACGCCTCCTAAGGGCTTAAACTCCTAAGACGCCTAGGTCTTATAGGCCTTAGAAGTCTTCGTGAGCCTTCGAAGCTCTCATGACCGTTTGATTATATGA
>NW_005199590.1:0-2050 GCF_000372725.1 Emiliania huxleyi CCMP1516 | reverse complement strand
AGCGAATCATGACTCGGCTCTCGTGGGGCCGGTGCATCATCTTTAACCGTATCGCCATGCGCGTGCAGAATCCCTCCGCGCGAGGAAAAAACGCTTGCATGGCGATGCGCTCCATCAGGGAGCTTTTGCCGGCACTCTCAGACCCGACAACCACGATCTGGGGGAGCAACAGGTCGTCGGCCAAGCCTCGTGGAAGTTCCTCCATCGCCTCCAAGATACGGCCGTAAGCACCGCTCCGCAACGTCGCACCGATGCTGCCCTCGCCAGCGAATGCGTCCTGGCTCAACACAGCCTGACGGCGCAGCTCCTGATCGTAATTAGCGCGGCGAGATGGCTCCTGAAGCGTGTCCCAGGCCTGCTCGATCTTCTGAAAGATCTGCGTTGCCCGATCGGGCCTGTCTGGATGCCTGTCTGGATGCCAGTGGAGCTGCAGCTCTCTGTGCCGTGCCGCTATCTGCCCATGGGTCGCATTCGGCGGAACACCCAGCACGTCGTACGCCGATGCTGCTGGGTTGAGTATCCGTGCAGCCTCGCTCTCCCGGTCCTGCGTAGCACGCGATTATTGCTCAGGCGATGTGAAGCGCGTGTGGGGGGGGCGGGCAACGCACCGCCATGATGCAAAAAGGCAAGGAGTCACCATGCGGCGGCGCAACCAACAGCTCTGCTTTCGGAGTTCGCGATGGCGTGTCACGCATATAGTCGAGTAGCTTTTTTTTTAGCGCCTTCGTTGTTAATAATACAAATCCCTTCCCTTTGAATTTGAGCAGCCGTGTGGTCTGAGCAGAAGGCGCCGGCTGCAACGAGTCGCAGGAGCACGACGAGGAGCGTCTTCGCCAGCGCGCCGTCGAGCGCTGCCACCATCGATCGCCGAACGCGGCAAGTGCTGTATCTCGCGCTGCCACAGGCTAGCCCACATGTCATGACGTCACATGTGCGCGGTAAAAAGGAGCAAGAGTCTGTGACCTACCTAGTTGTCCGGCATGCGAGGGCATGCTCGGCCGTTCGGAGTCCCCCCTTTTCATGTCACCATTCTCTCGGTTAGCGTGTCTGAACTTGACGGGTGGCTTCCGGGGCGATTCCTGCCTCCGCTTGCGTTGGCGCTGTCGCTGGGCTTTCGGCACCGACCTCTCGTCCTCATCATGCTGCTGGCTCGTCCCCTCTCCCTGGCTCATCGAATCGCTACGTTCATGCTCGAACCGCTCTCTCCTCGGCGGCCGGGGTGCCTCTTCCTCTGGCTGCTCTTCCTCTACGTCCATCACTGTAAAGTCGTCATTTGTTTGGCTATCGTCATTCTGGGGGCCCCTCCTCGGATAGCCGCTCGCTCGGTCCTGGCTCTGTTTTGCGGTCGGGCATCTCTTCGTCGTCGCTCCCCGTGCCGTCGTCGCCGCCGGCTTGGCCGGTGGGGGGGTCCCTGGTTAGACCCCCGCTGTGTCCGAGAAGCAGCTCGAACCTCAGTCGGTCCATGAACTGTTGTGCCGCGCGGCGGTTGTGACGTCCTCGTCGCTTCTCGCAGTGTTACGGCTGCCCTGGCTGTTCTGGCTCCCCTCGCTCTCGGCCTCCAGGCTCTGCTGGCTGTACTGACTCTGGCTCCCCCCGCCCTCCGCCTCTTCCTCCGTTGCCACGTCGGGAAGCTCGAAGAACGCATCGTCGATAAATGCCATCTCGTCGTCCGCCGAGGCGCTCTTGTCTCTCTCGTCGTCCCCCTCGTCGTCGCACGTCTCGCTCTCCGGCGGCTCGCTCTCCATCGAGTTCGTCGTCCCGTCTTCGGGCGCTGGATTGTGAACGGCCTTGTCGTGCTCGGCCGTGTTCCACGGCTCGACCCCGAATCCTGCGCCTCGCGCACCGCGTCGAGGGTCCGTTGTGACACTTGCCTCTCGCCGGGCCGTCTACGCTTTCGGAGGCGGCCGGTCCCGTCCCAGGGTGAAACCGAATCCCAAGCCCCCCGCCCGAAGAAAGAAACCTCCAGAAACCAACCCCCGCAGAAGCCGTCCTGGTTAACCCCCCGGAAAGGCGAACCAAGGGTCCCGGGAACGAGACCCAGGGCCCCCCC
>NW_005199591.1:108303-122036 GCF_000372725.1 Emiliania huxleyi CCMP1516 | reverse complement strand
CTGCACTCGCGGCGGTGCCTCCGCCGCCCTTTGCCCCCGCAGCCCTTCCACCCTCTACCTCTGGAGGCGCGGGCGGCGCTGCGGCCCGCGCCTTCGCCACGGCGATGCTGAAGCGGAGCGCCTCCCGCTGCTCCAACGCCGTGGGCGAGGCGTCGCCCGCCGCGACGAGAGCAGCGAGCGCCTCCGCCATCGCCGGCACAGCCTGAGGACGGGAGGAGGGCCGCCCCTCGCTCCTCTTGGTGGGGCGACGGGCCGCCTCACAGTGCGGTGCTCACCTCGGCGCACTCCGCGGCAGGCTGCGACAGGAGGAAGTCGAGCTGGTCCGGCGGGAAGCCTGGCGGAGCGCGGGCCCGCCAGCTCGTCGCAGCGTCGCTCTCCTCCGCTGACGGCGCGGCGGCAGCAGTGGCAGCCTGGCCATGCAGCCACTCCTGCTCGGCAGCGTCCTCTGCGGAAAGAGCCGGTGGCGCCTGGGCTTGCACCTCCGCCGGCGCCTTGCCCTTCTTTGCGCCCACCGCTCGAGGCTGGCGGAAGCGGAGCTCGAGGACCTCGCGCTGCTCCTGCGTGAGCGAGGCGAATCCACGCACCTCCTCGATCGAGGTGAGCTTCCGAGGCACGGGCCAGCACGCAGGGTGGTAGTAGTTCTTCCGCTCCCTATCGTCCTGATCGCGGTACACCTTCCCGACCCGCAGCGTGTCCTTGAGGATGAGCTGCCGGCACTTTTTGCACGTCGACCGCCCAGACTTGGCGAGCTCGACCACTTCGTAGGAGGTGGGCTCTGGCTCCATCATTTGGCTCCACTAGCAGGCTGGCTCGCTAGTCGCTCGCCGGGCCCGCGCCGCACCGCGCCTTTTGCGTTGTGGTTGATAGGCGGCACCTAGGCCCGTGATTTTCTTTTCTTTATTCGCTCTCCTCCTTAAGTTTTGACCCCCCACTAAACGCGCGAGGCGGTGGCGGCGGTGGTGCGGGGGATTGACAGGGGAGGCGGCGGGATTGACAGGGGATGGGGCGGCCACGAGCGGAGCGGCGGCGAGAGGGGGGGCGGCGGCGAGGCGCCAACGAGCGAGGAGCCCGCGCCATCAGAGGGACGCGCCGCTGCGAGATGGAGGGCGGCGGTGATGGAGGCAAGGCGCGAGGAGGCGGCGGCGGCGGCGGCGAGCCAGCGAGCGGACGGTTTTTATTTTTGCCGCTCACAAAATGACTTTTGGCGACCATACCACGACCATACTAGAAACTCGAGACACTTCCCTAACACTACAGGCGACGCGCCGCCTTGGCAGCCGAGAGGCGGTGGTGCATGGCTTTGAGGTACGCCTGGGGTAAGACGCGGTAGTCATCTTTGAACTCGGCAAACATGCTCTTCAGGGTAGTAAGGTTGATTAGCTTCGCTTCCCAAAAACGCATTCTTTGCAGCGGCGGAGGAGGCATTGCTGACACGGTTGCCATGCGAGGTGGATAACGCGGGCGCGTCCACCAGGGAAGCCCGCCTGCCCGCGGTGCAGGTCTCCCACCCTGTAGTCAGTAGTGTAGATGCACATGGCGGATGGGTCGTGGCAAGGATACGGTTGAAGTGCTCGAGGCCCCCGTCGTCTAGTGGTCATACTTTAGCCCGTGCCCCAAGCCGCAGTAGTCGCTTTGGTGCGTTGCGTGCGCAGTCCTTCTTGCCAAGACAGCCCCACCACCGTCCAGCTGGGCGACGTGAAGGCGGCACGCACGGCATCCATGTGAGAGCGCAGCGTCCCCTCTGAGTGAACCTGTAGGGATCCATTCCAGTATCTGCCACTGATTGATTGATTGCCACTGTGCATGTTGATGCTGTTCCCAAGACAGCCCCATTTGCTGCTTTTGCAACCGCAGACGCTCGATGGCGAGTGCCCCAGTAGCACCATTGCCACCCACTTGAGCGTAGTGCAGCCGTTCTTTGGGATGATGCACATGGCCAGCCTGTGCTCTGGCAGCAGCAAGATGCCCTCGCCTGATTTGGGGCTGGCCTCGTGCTTACCAAATGCGGCGGCTCCCAGTGACACGAGAGCATCAAGAGTGTGCGGAGGCGTCAGGCGGCCTCCGACGTCACCGCGGTTCATCGCGATAAGCTCCCCGACAATACTGCTGTTCGCATTGCCCGCCGAACCCCAACTCACTTGTGTGGCAAGCAACACTGCAAGAAGAAGCCTCGCGGGGTGCAAGTGAAGGAGGCCGACGCGCGGCGCAGAGTGCGCGGCGCTCGCCGCTGGAAGCTCCTTGATCGACGGCAGCTCAGCGGTTATACGAGCGGAGGGGTGTTCACGCGAGAACACAGTCGGCAACCCGTGCGCGCGGGGGACGGGGCACTCCCACAACGCACGAGGGCACATAATGGCTAACAGTTCATCATCTAGTCGTCGTACTTCGGCTGACAGAATTTCCGCATCGGTTAACGCAATGAAAGGTTCACTCAGCGACAGGCTGGGTTCATTCATGCCGGATTTGTTTGGCAGGTCAAGCTTGGATGAGCCAAGCTTGACAGCTCTCTCAGAAAAGTCTGTGGCTGACAGAATGTCGGCGGCAATGTCGAGTAGTCCTGAGCACTCCAGAATCACGGCGCTTCCTCTGTTCGTTCCAAAAGATATCGTAGAGGACACCGAGACGGCTTGTGACGTCAAGCGGCCCGTTGCCATCGGCCTCAAGATGTTCTCCGTGTCGAACATCCAGGACCTCAAGCAGACCTTCGAGGCTCAATTTGCACTTGACTTCCTATGGATGACGAAACCTGAGGAGACGTTCTTGCCGCGGCTTGGAATACTCAACTCAGACACCGATGTCATCGTACTTGATCGAGATAAGTCAGAGAGCCCTCAATGGCTGCAATCGACCGAGTCGCACCTGAGATCAAGTGAATCCCTCTCGGAGCATGGGTCCCTCCACTATATGATCATGCGGAAAGTCAAGACAGAGTTGACTTGCAACCTGGACTTCCACTGGTTCCCTTTTGATGTGCAGTATCTGCCAATTCGCGTCCGCGCTCTCAACACCAAGCTAATTGCTACCGACGGGCAGGCACTGGGAGTCGGTTCGGTGCCCCTCCGCCCGTATCGCTTTCTGTTCGGAGTGCAGCAGGGTCAGCAAGACGAGTGGCGGGTGACGTGCAGTCATGTCACATACATGGAGACGACCGAGGCGAGCACCAAGGCCTGGTGCGACGTCTGCTTTTACCTGGAGGCGTTGGCCATCAACCTCTTTGCCCTCCCATTCATGCTGTCGTGCGCGATCTTTGCCACTTCCATGATCCGCGAGACTTCGGGGAACGCCTCAACGTCGATCTCACGATCGTGCTCACGCTCATCGCCTTCAAGCTCATGGTCACCGAGATGGTGCCCAAGGCGTCGTACCTGAGTGCCGCCGAGTGGTATTTGAGCTGTTTCGGCGTGGCCACCTGCATGATCGCCGAACACTGGGGTTTCGCAGCCGCCATCGAGTTCGGAGCGGATGAGAAGTGGACACGGGAGGTGGATCTCTATGCTCACTTGTACAGCTTCTGCATCTTCGTAGCGTGCAACTTGGTGTTCGCGATCTACGTCGCGCGCCATCTGTCCACGGCGGGTTCGGATGCTGCGCGGCTCAAAGCGGTAAGGCGGGGCGGAGCAGTGGATCGGGTGTTCTGGGGCGAATTCGACCAGTCGCGCCTGTTTGGCTCGGCGAAGCACCCCCGAGAAAAGTCCAAATGCTTAGGGGACCCCTAGGCTTAAAAGGGTGGGCCCTGGGGCGCCTGCGGCTTAAACGGCTTAAAACTTGCCTAGGCAAGTTTTAAGAGCTGCTGGGCCGCCGATTCCTTAAACGGTCTTAAACGGTCAAACGACTCGGCAGCCTCCCCGCGCCCTTAAACGCGATCACACCATGAATGGTCTATACTCAAAACTTGCCGACGGGCGGCGAAAGCTCTTCGCTCGGCCCCGAGAGCGCTTCGCTCTCTGCCGCCCGCCCGCCCGCTCGCTCGCCCGCCCGCCCGCCAGCCTCCCCGCGCTTAAACGCTCTAAATGGCTCAAATGGCTCAGGTTGGGCGCGGTGTGCGATTCTCTTAAATGGTCTCTTAAATGGGAGCGGCAGCATGGGCCCAATCTCTTAAACGCACCGAGGCGGCTCTGTAGCCGCCAATCTCTTAAAAGGTCTTAAAAAAATCCGGCCCTCAGAACCCTAGGGGTCCCCTAAGTCCAAATGGGCCCAAATGCGCCAACTATCCACTTGGTTCGCAAGCGTATTGGAGCAATCGAGCATCTGACACCTGCGACTACATGCGACGTTCGAGGCGTGGTGTGGGTGATGCAAATGCAGACGTGCGAGGTGTGATCATGAGATGTGGTTGTCCGTGTACTCGCGGTGAGATTTCTCGTCTCCGGTCTCGTTCGGTTAGACGTTACACCACACCACCGACCACCAGACCACCGCGCACCGGCGACCGCGCGGGCGCGCCGTTGGCAGCCAAGGAGCAAAGCACGCGGCCCTGGCCAGCTGTGGTGTGGCTGGGAAGCCGTGCTAAAGTTGCGTGCCCGCACTAAAGATGCGGGACCCACACTAAATGTACTGCAGCTGCCCGCACCTAAAGTGAACTAAATGTGGCGCTAAGTTGGAGACAAAACACACTAAATATGTGCTAAATATGTGCTAAATATGTGCTAAATATGTGCTAAATATGTGCTAAATATGTGCTAAATATGTGCTAAATATGTACTAAATTTGCGCTAAATTCACTAAAGTTCATTCACACGCACTAAATTTAGACCCAGGCGCCCTCCTTCAAGCAAAGAAGGGGAGGGAGAGAGCGACGCGGCGAGCGCAGGCGGCGAGCGTGCACGTCGCCTGTGCGGCGTCTTGTTCACTCCCCTTTGAGCTACCTTTGTGCCCCCTTAGGGGCACCCCTCTCCTGCGCTGCGCGTATGGTCACCCCTCCCTTCCGCCGGGTTGTTTTCCCTTCCGCCCTGTTGTTTTGGATGCCCCGCTCCGAGAAAGCATGTCTCGCAGCTGCGAGAAAAGACCTTTCGCGTTTGGGTGTTACGACTGCACTCCGCAGCGCTCCAAGTCTCACTCAAACTGACACGGTTCAACACGGTGACAGTCTCGCACCAGCAGACTGGCATGGACTTTGGACTGGCACCACACTGCACACAGCACTCAAATGGCAAAGCATGGTTTCCTAAATCTCAGCTCTCTCTCTCAAAAGGGTACTGACTACTGTCTTCTCAATAACAAGGTCTATGAACACACACACTACGTCGTGGACCGCAAGCGACGCAAGACGCCTGCACCACCTACATTGTCTCGTCCGCCTCCGCCGCTGCGAGGGCCACGCGGCAATTTTGGACGCAGTAACCCTTCCCCCTCGACAGCAGCAGCGCGCCACTGCCGCCCGCCTCGCCGCCGCCGCCCACGCCCTTGACCCACCAACCGTCCGCACGCAGCGTCCCCACGCGGGGCTCCTCGCCCAGCGAAAAGTCGAGGCTCCCGCCGTCTGACAGCGTGCCGTGCACGCGCAGCGCCGCCTCGTCGCCCTCGAGGCTCCCTGCCACCTCGACCACCGCCCTGCCCCGCGGCCGCGCCGACGCCGGCGGCGGCGCCCCGCGTGGCTTCTCCGATCCCGGCACACCCGCCGTCGCCCCGGCCGGTGTCGCCACTGGTGCCGCCGCCGCCGCCGCCGCCGCTTCCGCCGCCAGCTGGAGTCGGTGACCGGCTGGCGGCTGGCTCTGCCCGGGCAGAGGCGCCGACGGAGACGCAACCCACTCGACGCTGTCGCTGAAGGAGGTGTCCGCAGTCACGACGACAAGCTCGCCTACCGCCAAGCGGGCAGAGTGACGCGTTGCGCGCCTCGGAAGTGGGCGCTGGGGAGCGCTCGCCTTGGGCGTGCGGCGCGCGGCAGCGCATCAGCACGGGCGCATCCCCGTGCGGCTGGTGGCCGCACACGAGTGTGTGAACGCCCTGCCGCAGCAGCCACGCCACCACCGCCGGCGCGGGGGGCGCGGGCTGGCCGTCCTCCAGGAAGGAGTCGTACACCACCTGAGAGCCAGTCGCGCCGCGTCTGGTCACGTCTGGCCCCGCCTCCCGCGCGCCCCCCCGGAAGGGCAGCGGGCTCACCGTCGGCGACTTGGCGCCTCCAGGCTGGCTCGCCATGCCATACGACATCAGCCTCCCGCCCGGCCGGTCGAAGAAGCCGTGCCCGAGCCGGTCCTCCCTCCCAGGCCACGTCGGCCCGGCGGCGGCGTCGCCGTCCGCGCACCACTCGTCGACCTCCGAAGCCGCGAAACGGTTCATCGCCTCCACCCACGCCACCACGCCCTCGCGCGCCCCCGCGCCCTCGCCGCCCTCACGGCCGGGCACCGACCCGACCGCGTCGGGCTTGAGGCCACCGTGCACGAAGAGCGTGCCGCCGATCAGCGCACAGAGCTGGCCCGCTTGCAGGAAGGAGCGCAGCGCGCCGCCCCGCTGCAGCGAGCCGGCGAAGCTGCGCAGCACGTCGCGGTCGCTCAGCGCGCCGCTCTCGACGCCGCGCGCCGCCGCAAGCTCGGACCTCCGGAGCTCGAAGGCGCGCGGCGAGCCCATGTTGTCGCTCAGCATCCACCGCAGCCTGCTCGAAGGCTCGTCGGCTAGAGGCGCGGCCTGCGCCGCCAGCCAGCCCGCAGGCGTCGCCGTCGCACCCGAGCGGCGCCAGTACACCCCCGGGTGCGCGGCGGCGGGGAGCCAGAGCGCGGAGGGCGGCGGCGCCAGCTCGGCCGTCAGGCGCATCTTGTTGATGTCGCGGTTGCCGAGCAGCAGGTGCACGCGGCTCGGGTGCCGGCGCTTGAGGCGGAGCAGGCTGTCGAGAAAGGCCAGGTCGCCGCCGCCCTTGTCGACGCTGTCGCCGCCAAAGACGAGGTGGCATCCAGGCCGCAGTGCTAGGTCGTCGAGCGCGCGGCCCGGCTCGAGGACCGCCGAGAGGCGGCAGTAGCTCTCCCAAAAGGCGGTGTCGCCCTCGACGTCGGTCACATAGCCCCATGTGGGCGCAGCGCGGCCGGTGGCGAGGCGTGCGGCGTGACGCAGAGTGCGAGGAGTCGCGACACAGGCGGCGGCGAAGCTGGAGAGGCGGCGGTGGCGCATGTAAACGCACGCACAAACTGCTGCTCGCCCAAACGGCGCTGTTTCCGGTTTTCTTCTTTTGCTGAAGTCAAAGATGTGTTCTCACCTTTCTACCTACCTACTGTTCTCTCTCGAGGTTCTCGAGGTGGATATCCTTTGGCCGCGTCGGGTCTTGTGAGCCTGTTTGTGTCTGTTCGTGCGTGTCGTCATCATCTGTCTAGCGTCCACCCATGCCGCGTTGGTTGGTGTCCAGTCCGAGCCTGGCTGTTCTTCACCTTTCTACCCACCTACCTACAAAGAATTTCAGAACGTAAAAGGGCACGAAACTGGCGCGCACTGGCCACTGCCCCTGCGCCCTGCCTGGCCTTTTGCAGGCCAGGTAGCGCAGTGAAATTCTTTTTTGTTTGTTTATTACCGCGGACCTAAGTCCTAACTGTCAGGAGACGGAACACGGAGGAGCTGTATAGGTCACTAGAGACCCACACCATCGCTACATCACCACAGCCACCAAGTCGGATACAAGTCGATGACAATGTGGTATGTGCGCGGCAGGACAAACCAAACATGAGACACGGTTACACAAGGACGGTCAGGCTACGGTCAGGAAGTAGGTTTGAGTTCACACTCTCCAACACTCCCCCATTGTCTCCGCAGTCTTCATGAATGAGGATGCGGCAGACAACAACAGCAGAGTGTGAATGTGTCTGAGCGTAGGTATGCCGGTTACCCGCCGGCGTCTCGCGGGGCTGGCTAAGCGTCCAACCTTGCGTCTTCGCGAAGGATGGTCTTGCTTGTTGGCAAGACTTGCGCGCTAAGATGATCCAGTGAAGGGGTCAAAGCGCGGCCGAGTGGGCGGAGAGAGAGAAAGGGGAGATAATGAACAGGAGCTCGTTGTGGAGCTCGGTCATGGCGCGCCGCGAGCTGCAATCCGGGCTGAGCGTCGCGGGGCGGCGGCTTGAGCGGGCGCGGCGGGCGCGGCGGGCGCGGGAGCGGCAGCGGGGGCGCCCCCTTGCGGCGCGGCGATTGGGCCGTTGGGAGGCCTCGCCGCGTTGACGCGGATGAGCGCATCAGGGACGTGAGGACGATCTTCAATGTCCCGAACGTTGATGTTGCGCCACGGGCCGCCGAGGACGGTGAAGGAGAGCTCGTCGAAGGAGACATCGGCTGTGTAGATGATGCGCCGGACGGCGGGGGTGTAGACGAGGTGCTTGGAGCGTCGAGGGTCGTGGCCGAGGTTGATGCCCTTGAGACGAGCGGGGGTAAGGTTGTGCCCGCGAAGCGACTCGGGGAGGACGCAGGTGAGTCGCAGAGCATGACCTTGAAGCGTTCGAGGCTGTACTCGCGAGGGTAGCCGATGGCGATCTGCATCGGTGACAGCCACCGAGGCTCAGCGCTGGTCCCCCTGTTCGTCTGCAGCAAGTTGTGGACGCGGGCGAACTGGTTGAAGAGGAAGGGCCAGAACTGAACGTGCTCCTTGTCCCCCCCAGCATGAACGAGAGCGGTGCGCGTGCATTTGAGGAGAGTCCCCCAGCAGCGCTCGGCGACGGCGTTCCCCTCGTGGATGTCGGGAGAAGAGAAAAAGTGCTGGATGGCGAGGACGGTGCAAAGTTCGTCGATCAGCTCGGACGTGAAGTAGCTGGCGTTGTCGGTGAGCCACTCGTCGATGATGCCAGGTCTGCGCGTCTTGGTGAGGAGATGAGCATGGTCACGGAGGAAAGCACGGACTGCGCCAAGGATTTCGGCGGAATCGCCCTTCTCCCCAGGAAGTAGACGGCGATGACGCCGGAGAAGTAATCGACGAAGTTGATGGCGTACACGAACTTGTGAACGCTCCAGGGCAGAAGCTTGATGGGGCCATTGAGGTCGGACGCGACTCGCTCACCAAAGTACGTGTAGACGCGACGGTTGGTTGGGTGACTCGGATGGCCCTTGCGGCGACGATTGAGGAGACACGCGTCGCAGATGCAACGATCACTGCCAGGGCGAAAAGCGTAACCTTTGTAGCGGAGTGCACCAACCACCCTGTCTCTGCTGAAGTGGCCCAAGCGGGCATGCCAGAGCAAGAAATCGTCGTCAGTCGGAGTGGAATACTCGTCGACGATCTTAAGCAGGGTGGTGTCGAGTGCATCGAAGACCTCGGGGACGGAGGTTCCGAGGACGGGTGCATCGATGGCGAAGGCGTCGGAGATGGCAGGCTCAGACTCAGGCGTCCAGACGGCAGAGACGCTCGTAGAGGCGCATTGGACTTCTTGCCAGAGGCGTTCGACAGCGGGACGGGCTAGCGCGAGGAGGCGAGACGAGGAAGAGACAGCAATGAGGTAGAGTGGCATTGCCACGTCGAACAGATGCCCAACACTCCCCCACGACGTGGTAATCGCCACACAAGGCAGAGAGGGCGTGTCGATCGTCGCGTGTTCATCGCGTACAGCTCCGGTCGTGTCGAGCGGCGACGTCGGAAGTAGCGGCGGCGAAAGGCAGGGTCCACATTCGGTGCGAGATCTTTGCGGCAACTGCCGTTGCAGCAGCCCGAGAGCTGGTAGCGGAAACAGCAGCTGCGATGGTGGTCCGTAGGCGAGGAGAACGGACCGGTAAGGAGAAGAAAGAGGGGATACTCGTGTCCACACAGCCGCAGTGCTGGCGGAGATGCGCTCTGTCGCAGAAGATCCGCAAGCACCCAAGTTGATGTTGCGGTTGTACTCATTCTGCTCAGCCTCCGAGCCAAGCAGTTGGCGGCCGCTGTGCCACCGTGCGCCGAGCCTCTGTGCCCAGCCAATCACCACGGCTCGCGCAGGTGCCCATGGTGCCAGCCAACGTATCGAGCGTAAGCCGGAAATGCTGTGCGGCAACACATCTCGCTTGTGTGCCGCACCAGCTCTCATGTCGGCCTCAGTGCCGCACTGCTCACTCCGTGCACTCACCGGTCGGTACCATGTCAGGAGACGGAACACGGAGGAGCTGTATAGGTCACTAGAGACCCACACCATCGCTACATCACCACAGCCACCAAGTCGGATACAAGTCGATGACAATGTGCGCGGCAGGACAAACCAAACATGAGACACGGTTACACAAGGACGGTCAGGCTACGGTCAGGAAGTAGGTTTGAGTTCACACTCTCCAACACTAACCTAACCTAACCGCGGAAATAGAACGAAATCACGCCAACACTGTTGGCCGCACGGGTCGACGACCTGCTCGCGAAGCCAAAGACGGTGCTAGAGAAGGCCAGCAAGGAGAGCCTGAAGCAGCTCTGTGAGGCCTTGCCATTGCGCGTGAAGCTTCCCTCGGGTGCAACCAACGCGAGCGTCGCAGAGGTGAGGAAGCATCTCGTAGCCCGGCTCCACGACGTCCGACCGCTGCAGCCGCAGCCGCAGCAGCGGGCGCAGCCGCAGCCGCAGCCGCCACGGCCGCCGCCACGGCCGCCGCCACGGGGGCGGCCATGCCGCAAGTATCGTCTCAACGACCCGCAGCACTTCAAGCGCTTTGCTCACCCAAGCGGAGCAAGAGCGACGGCAAGACCTGCTCGTGCTCGCGCTGCCAGTCGGCCGCGGAGGCGGCGCGCGTCGAGAGCGATCGGATTGCGGCCGAGGCTGCCGCCGCGGAGCCGGCGCACGCCAACGTCAGCAACTACACCGCCACGGAGGGACTGCAGAAGCTCGAGCAGGCGGAGATGGCGGTGACGGCGCAGAAGGCAAGGCACGGCGGCGACGAGGCCGCTGGGGCAAAGGCGCTTTACCAGCAGTCCAAGCTCAAGGTGGACGAGAAGCTTGAACAGTTTAAGGAGAGGGAGCACATCGAGGTGGCGCCCGTCTACCTCGGCGACATCCACCGGCCGGAGTACGCCAACCTGAAGCAGACGATCACGACCGGCAAGATGCAGCGCATGATCGAGAAGGAGTTTCACACCATGTTGGAGCGCACCTTCAAACACCACCCTCTCAAGGAGTACTTTGAGCCGCGCAGCGACGGCAAGCAGGGCTACCAGCCAAAGACGGTCTCGCAGGGCCTTGCCGGAAACCGGAAGGAGACGATGTTTGACATCGACCACGTGGTGCCGGACAACTGGGGCGGCATCAACCACCCGCGCAACATGCATAGTCTGAGGGTTAGGTTTCTGGAGCCTCGGGTGCTTTTACGCTTTTGATCGGGTCAGGGGAGAGTGCGACTTTTACCACTTTGGTCGTCTCGGAGCGCCCCACTGTGTGCATTTTTCAAAAAAATTCTTCGGCGCTGCGCGCCCCGGGTCGTGCAGTAAGTACTAGCTGTCGTCCCGCAAACGGCAAAGTAGTTCCCGCACACTATGGCTAGAAAAATGCTGCCGCTCGCCTCGAAAGCGCCCGCCGGTGTGTGTCCAAACATTTGGATTGCGCCGCGGGCGCCGCCGGAGAGTAGAATGTCCAAAATTTTCGCGCGCCTGCGGCGCGCGACTTTTACCATTTTGCCCCGGGCGGGCCCACTTTTGTCGTTTTGCCCCAACTCTACGCCTAGGCGTGCTTTTAGCGTTTTGATCCAAATCGGCCGAACTTTTAGGATACCCTCAGACTATGGCAACATGGTGTCGGCAGATCTGGCAAGTGGGTAGGAGCTGGGTGGAGGCGATTGGCGAGTTTGGGTACTACATGCGCGACTGGTGGCTACTCAACCCTGAGTACCGATGTGCACACACACAAGATACACACGTTTACATGCATGCCCAATTGGCCGGCCAAATACACACCATCCACCATGTCTGGCTGCGGCAGACGACTTTCTGGACGACCGCGAGGCGGCGCAGTTCGTGCAGGAGCACGCGACGAGCAACGAGAGCATGGCTTATGATTCGCTTCTCGTCGGCGCACAAAGAACCGACTTGCTGCGCATGCTACTCCTCAAATACCGCGGTGGGGTCTACGCCGATCTCGACGCGAAGCTGCTCGCTCCGCTCCGCACCATCGTCCCACCACGCGCTTCGTCCGTGAACGGTCGGTTTTGGTGCGCAAGCAAGCCTGCGATCTCGCATTCCATCCGTACGCACGTGCACGTTCACGCGCACGTGCACGTGCAACGGCAGCATGGGGAGGTCCACTTGCCGCCCACTCACTTTACGGCGGATCCGCACAGGTCGTCGGAGATGCTCGCATACGAGCCGATGCACCCCTTTCTCCTCCGCGCCGCGGAGATGATCACGGCCGGTGTGCTGAGGCAGGTGCTGCTGCACAGGGAGGGCGACCCGGCGAGGTGCAATGCCCCGGCGACGTGCGTGATCTACGTCACTGGCCCGGTCATATACCGGGGGGCAGTCGATGCGGAGCTCGCCGCCAACGGGTGCGGTTATCGCGGATCGCGCCACTTCCGGCACTGCCGCGCCAGCGAGGCCATCCGCCGGACACACGTGTGCCGCTCCGACAACGGCACCGTCTACCTGCCGTGGATATGCGGTGTCGTACGGCACTTTGATTGCCGCAACAACAACAGGGGCTGCGCAGGCCCGGCGTGCCACATGAAGATGTACTCCTCGGGCTACCAGAGCGCGAAACACCGCGCCTGCCTGCCTGGCCACTATATGTACGCGCAGAACTTCTTCAACTTGTCAGTTCTCCGCGACGGCCGCGCGACCGCCGCACGACCGCTGCGCCGCTGCCAAAACGAATATTCATCACACGCCGAGTGCAAGGCAGAACGCAAGGAGCTAGCTGCACGCGCAGGGACACAGGCGATGTTACCCTAGGGACGCAAGGATGACACGCACACGCTCACTCACACTTTAAAGTTGTGATGGAATCGCCGGGCCCGACAACCTCAACGCCGCACACCTCCAAGCAGGTGACGAAAACTCAATCCTCGGCCTCGCTCCGTCCACGGCAGTAAGCTAAGATGTTCTTCACATTCTGGACTGTGGCCACAGCGGGGTTGCCAACGTCGCCCGAGAGCCAAACCTGTGATTGCGGTACACGCCGGCCGCCAGGTAAATTGCCGTGTTGTCGCCGGCCACCTTTAGCGCATTCATGATGCTTCGACGCCTTCTTCGAGCACGGCCAAAGACGTCATACCCGGGTATGCACTTGTGGTGAAAGGCGGTGACGACAGGCGAATTGTGCACGGTGCTAACCGCTAAACCCCCAACCCCAGTAGGAGCGCTGCTCTCCAGTCTCCAGGCTTCAGTCGCAAAGAGATGCATGCATGCCGCCGAAGGCCCGAAGGGAGGCGCTGTCGAGGTTCGTCTCGCGCGGCGCCGGTTGAGCTTGAGGGACACCGTCACCGACGAATGCGTTGGACTTTTCCCACACTTGCCCGGAGCGGACAAGGGACCAAAAAAACCCGCTGCGCACGCGCAGCGGACGGCGGTACGGGCACGGTGCAGACTGCACTCGCAGTAGTTTGCAGGAGGCTCTCAAAAGGATTGAGGTGTCGTTCTAGTAAGAAACGTTCAACACACTCGGTGCACTCGGTGTCGAAACACCTCTCCGACGCGCTCGACTATAGTCTAGGCACTTGATGCAGCTAGCAACGGGCGCCGGTTGAGCTTGAGGGACACCGGTTGATCCCTGATCCCTCGGCCACATTTGCCCGAAGCGGACAAGGGTCAAAAAACCCGCTGCGCACGCGCAGCGGACGGCGGTACGGGCACGGTCGCTAGCACGGACCAACGGTCGACGGTGCAGACTGCACTCTGCAGT
>NW_005199591.1:100722-102190 GCF_000372725.1 Emiliania huxleyi CCMP1516 | reverse complement strand
TAGGTAGGTAGGTAGGTAGGGGCACCGCAGGGGCCGGCCAGGGTTTTTGCAGAATTTCAGCATGAGTGTCGCCCCAAGCAAAAAGTACACACACCTGTTTTCGCGCCATTTTTTGCTTGCTTGTTTTCATGTCTTTTTGAAGCGATTTTTTACTTGTTTTCATGGGAATTCGGCGTTGGTACTTGCGGCCATACTTGCGGCCATGCTATCACGTCTTGCGACATCCTTTCGGCGCTGCTGACCGTGCCATGCTGCTCAACTGACCGCCTGCATAGCTCGCGGCCTTAGTCTTCGGCATTCAGTGACGACCTGATCGTACGGCAAGTAGGAAGGTGTCCTTCCAGCGCGTGCACGCTTCTGACGCAATGCGCGTCACAAACTGCCTCGGATCAGCTGCTGGCACTCTCGAGGCTATGCCTACACAGCCTCGCGCGCATGGGCAGTCAAGAGGGACCATGCACCTTCTCAGGACAGCGCCGGTGCCTCTCTCTTGGACCGGCAAACGTGGTGGTCTTGTGTCACCAATGTGGGACCAGTGCGGCATCGCGCCGATTGACAGCTCTGAAACTGCGCCTCACCACTGACCGGGAAGGCCGCCAAGTGGGTCAGCACCGGTCGCACATTGTGGCAGCAGTCAGCGCGCATGTCTGATAGCTAGAGCAGCAGCATCAGGGTCGCAGGGTCGGATCGTGTCAAGCCTCTCGCCCGGCCGGCCGCGTGCAGACGTCGGCCTGTCTGCTGTCTCGTGTCTCTGTCTGGAGTGATCTGTCGGCGGTCAGTACGACCGATCAGGTCGGAGTTTTCTTATGATTGGAGGGTCTATCTGCATGTACTCCTCGAGATCTCTCCAAATCTGCCCTCTAACCAACCGTAACCATTCGGGAAGTCGGTGCTCTGAGCGACTCTGAGCGCCGGAGCTCCGTTTCCGCACTGCGGCGCGGCGCATGGTGCCTCCGGGGAACCCCGCCTCCCCCCAGAGACGGCGCATCCGGGAATCAAGTTGGTGCCGGCTGGCCACGCCGGGCGCCGGGGGGGCGCGTCTTGTGGTTTTTTCACCTCTGAAAACTTTCGCTGATTGCGGAAAACTGAACAGGTTTTCTCATCGAGGCGACAGAGGCGACCCCCCCCCCCCCCCCGGACGCCTCCCATGATGATCATGATGTCGCCCCCGCTGCGCGCGGTCGCGAGAGGCGGGTGGTGGGCGCGGCGTGTCGATTAGATCGCGACCGCCTGGAGCTTCTCGGCGAGGGCGAGCTGCGCGCGGGTCAGGTTGGCAAGGTAGACGGCCACCAGCATGTCCTGCACCTGCGAGCTGAACACCTTGCCAAAGGCGTTCGGAGGCAGCGCCGGCGCCGCCGCCATCGCCGTCTGCAGCAAGCCGATCAGCTCGGCGTCGCGCGGCTTCGCACCGCTGGCCACCTGCCGGGGTGCGGCGCGCGCGCGTCGGGCACCCCCCCCCCGGGACAGG
>NW_005199591.1:97902-99781 GCF_000372725.1 Emiliania huxleyi CCMP1516 | reverse complement strand
ACCTCGACGCCGCCCGGGACGTGCAGGTGGGAGGACGAGAACATGCGGGGAGAGGCGAGAAGCACGCTCCGCCGCGCTGGCGAAAAGAATTCAAAAAAAGGGGATCTCTCTCACAGCACACAGGTACGACACAGGTACGCCACGGTACCAAAAGAGGCACAGTCGCGGGGGTGCCTACACGAAGGCGTCAAGTGGGCGAAGGGGGGAGGGCGGCAATCGCCCTCTCCATCACGACGCCCACCCCGGCACTCCCTGTCAACCCACACCTCCTTCTCAAGCGCAATCGCCCTGCGCTCCGCCTCCGCGGCACGCTTGCCCGCCTTCTTCGCCCCGAGGGGCGTGGCCGTGGCAGGCGTCCTGCGGAGCAGGCTCGCCCCCTCCCTCAGCCGCATCAACCGCATCTCCTCGGCCTCCAACGCCTGGCCGCTAAGTCCGCTCCGCGCCAGAAAAGCCTCCTTTGCCTTGAACTCGAGCGCCCGCACACGAGCCCCCTCGACCCGTATCTCGTCTCCCAGCTCCTCCAACCTCGAAAGCGGCGCCGGCTGAGCCGCGCGCGCCGAGACGCGCGCAAAGACTCGTTGGTCGAGGTCCGAAAACTCCTGCAGCGTCATCGTCGGAGCCTCTCCTCGGAGTGTGCGTGCCCGCTCCTCCCTAAACGCCCTCTCCTCCTCGTCCATCTCCTCCTCCGTGTCCTCCTCCTCCTCCTGTGCCGCACGTTCATCTCGTTCTGGAGCTTATAGAGCCGCGCGTATTCAGTGAGCTCAAATGGCAGCAGCTCCGAGTCGGGGCCGCACGGCCAAGAGGAAGAAGGAGAGGAGACCTGTGCCGTTGTAGCCGAGGTGATGGTTACGCCGCAAGGATACGTGGGACGAGGCCCCCCAGGGGGCTCCGCCTCTGCGGAGCCTCCAGAGCCACCAGAGATGGCAGGGGGGGGCGTCGTTCCGTGGTTCGCCGCCTCGGTGTCGGGCACATTCTCAAACTCTCCTTTGTGGTCCTTGGCGCCACGGCGCCGCCCTCGACGGCGCCGCGGTGCCTTCCGCCCGCCCGCAGCAGCGGCCCCCTCGCGAAAAGAATTTGACGAGCAGCGGGCAACACTGCGAAAAGAAATTTAGCAAGCGAGCCCCGCGCACGACACTAGGTCCTCCCTTGGGTTGTCTGTTTTCAAAAAAACACTGACAACCAAAAAACTCCCTCGCACGACACTGGGCACGAGACTGGCGCGCACTGGCACTAACACAGGTACACCACGGGAGCCGCCTAAGCGACTCCCGCGAGGACGGCGAGGCACTTAGCTCCGTGCACCCGCCCACCCCCGCCACAGGCAAGCTCATTCACAATCTGCTCTGCGATTGCCGTGTGAAGAACGACTGAGATGCGCTGCTTCTGCAGCCCCAGCCAGCTCTTGGTGGTCCAAGTCACCTCATCGAGGTACTGGGCCCGCGTCAGCTTGTTCTGCAGCGCGTTCGCCGCCTTCCAGAGGATCGCGCCGACCCCCTTCCCGAACCCACCGAACGACTCGAACAGCAGCAGCTGCACGTCGACGTCCTTGTCCTCCCTGGCGTAGCGATACTCGCCGCCAATAGGACGGTATGCGGCGATCGCCGCCCACCACCCTGCCCCCCCTAGTATGCCATCGACCCGTCCCCTGCCCCCCCCTCTCGCCCTTGCTCTTCCTCTCTCCCTCCATTCCCTCGCCCCCGTACCCCTCACACTCCCCTCCCCCCCCCTCTCCCTCCCCCTCGCCTCCCTCTCCCTCCTCGCAGTAGGGCCCATGCCCCACGACCATGTTCCGGTATAACGCCTCGGTGTTGCCGAAAGCGACAAAAGCGCCCTCCTCGGGAATGCACGTTATAGCTAAGCCGCCGAAAAAGATTCCGCG
>NW_005199591.1:93320-95720 GCF_000372725.1 Emiliania huxleyi CCMP1516 | reverse complement strand
TAGATTGTCAATGGAGAATGTCCGCTTTTCGCCCCTTTCGCTGTACGCTTGGGTCTCAGAGGACGAATGCGCACCGGATCTTTGAGGACTTCAAAGTCGACCGCGCCCCACGGCTATCCCGCCGGCTCTCGAGTGTCGCAGCGCGACGCGCTTCACCCCTCGACTCCGCGCTGCGAGTCGATCTGGAGACGACGCTCGGCCACCGCCAACTCCACCCTGACGTGACGCACATGCGCCGCGTGTCCCCCCTGAGGGTGTCCTTGTATAGTATAGTTGGTTGCGAGTTAAAAAAAGCCCGTTCCGCACCCGCACCCAGCACCAGTACACATGCCGTTCTGGCGCCCCTCGGCTGGCCAGAGGACGACTCACAATGCAAATTCGGAAAGACATCACGAGGGGCCGTATAAACGGTGCCGCAGCGGCCCGGGACACTAACAGTGAGTTGCTGCCACTCGCCCGGCCTCCTCCCCCTCGGGGTCGCCCGGAAAGTGGGCTTGCGCACCGGCGCCCCCCCCAGCACGCCGACCCGAGGTGTACCCTCCGGCCACCTGGGAGGGGAGCGGAGTCCGATTTTGGCCCATTGGCTTCATCATGATGGATACGGAGGTGGCCAGCCCTTGGTTGTGCACCTGCGGCGCGAATAGGAGGTGATCTCGGCGGACGACGGCCATGCCGAGAGCGGGTGCAGCGCGGAAGAGGGTGCGCAGCGCGTCGCGGCCGCGCGCATGGGAGCCGGGGGGATGGCCGGAGGGGGCGGGACGCCTGCATGTCCTCGAAGCTCCCAGCCGCATACGCAAGCCGAGCCGCGAACGGCGGGGAGGGAGTTTTGGAGGGTCAGCCAAGGACGCGCATGGCGAGTGACAAACTAACGCAACCTCCCCTGTACCTGGTTTCTCATCGTGAGAGGACCGTGAGTTGAGCTTGAGGAAATCGAGGGACGCGACCCACTTCGCCACAGACGGTCCCGCGCCTCGCCGCTATGACCGCTGCACGGCCCATACCATCCGCTGTGCAGCGGTCTTTGTCCGGAGTGAAAAGTCCAACGCGCTCGTCGGTGACGGTGTCCCTCGATTTCGCCGCGCTCCGGCACCGCTCCGGGACGCACCCACACGCCGGCGAAGCACGTCAAGCTGCTGTACGGCCCCGGAATCGCCTCCCCTCGCTTAGCTAGACTGAGAGTTATTGTGCACATGGTTAGTCTCTACAATATACTCACTGACACCCCCCCTCCCAGAGCTCGTCCCGGTCCGCCACGGCCATCCTCGGCCTCCGGAGGGCCCCGGCCGCGGCGCGGTGCGGCGGCGTCACAAATCCGACGGCAGAGCACCGGGACGCGGTCGGGCGATCTGAGGTCCAGTGAGGCGTATGCATTGCCCATCCAGGGCTATCACATGGACCTATCAACAGGCGCCTGCGGCGGAGCAGGAGGGCCCAGCGCACAACCCCTGGTCAACTCAGGGTCCACACCCCGTAAACTTCTCCACACACGGAGTGAAAAGTCCAACGCGCTCCGTCGGTGTGGCGGCGTCCCCGGATTTCGCCAAGGGCCCAAGCTCGGCGAACCTCGACAGCGCCTTCGCGGGTGGCATGCAGCTCTTTGCGACAGAAGCCTGGAGAGCAGCTCCTCTGCTGCTCACACGCTCTGCACAGTTGGCACAGCCTAGTATGTGCGGCTGCCACAGCTGTGTGACAGCGATGGGCTCGCCCTCACTGGCCCTCACGCCTCAGTCACACTTGTGCTGCGGCTTGTGTGAGCGACAAACTGCTCGACGACTGCCGGCACACTGTGAGACCGTGGGTGTGAGGTAAAACTAAGGCCCCCCTCGATTCGTCAGTCAGATGCAGGCCCTGTTCCTGCCTGCCCACTTGAAACAGGGCGGAGGGTCAGTGATTTGGCACGAGGATCCGGCGAGGCTACGGCGCATACCGTATGCAACGCACAAGATTTACGCAAAATAAGTTGAGAAAACCTCCGAGAAACCCTTCGGGTCGCTCCTCATCGCAAACCCTGTCAGCAGAGTCTCCTACGGGAATGTACGTAAGAGCTACATACACTGAGAGAGAGACCCTCTCTCTCTTTTCTCCCAGTAAGCTAAAAGTACGTACGTACACTGAGAGTACACTGAAAAGTTGGGAAATTGAGGCTTTTCATATTCAAGAGACAAGATTTACGAAAATTTGGTAATTGTATATGCTGCGGCTGCGCGGCTGTGGCACACGGCACGCGTCGTCACACAGCCGCGGAGAACAGGCGGTGCTGTGCGCGAAGCGCGCGCGATCTCGTACATTTAAGGCTGGATCCGGCCATTCCAAGGGTATACCTTTGAGAATCCCCAGCGTCCCGCCCTCCTAGTCACACTCTCAATATCTCGACTATCCAACATGAAGTGCTGCGATCGG
>NW_005199591.1:90205-93159 GCF_000372725.1 Emiliania huxleyi CCMP1516 | reverse complement strand
GTCTTGGCCTTCGCCTTAACATACGCGGCGTACTGGGCGTTATCCGCGCGGTCGACGGCGCGCGACGGGCGCTGCGCCAGGCGAGCCCACTCCACCAGAGCGTGTTGCTCTTGCCACGGTAGCTCGTGAAAGTAGCCCAGCGACGCGTCGGGCGACGGCGCGTCGAGCGCCTTGCGGTGGCGCACCGCGTCGCCCGTCGCAAACGACTTCATCCGCGCCGCGTGTGCGAGCGCAGACGCCGCCTCGCGCGAGCAGCCCTCGTTCCGCTTGAGCGAGCGGTCAAAGGTGCCGAAGACCGACTCCGAGAAGCGGTCGTTGGTGTTCTCGCAGCCGATGGTGTATGGCACCAAGGCCCTCTGCGGCGTCGCTGATGGCCGAAGCGTCGCCGTCGGTGAGCAGGCCCGACGAGACCGCCACCAGCGCCGCAGCGAAGCGAGAGAAGCGGAAGTCGGTCGCGAAAGGGCCCGCCACCTCGTACATGGAGGCGTCTCCCTCGATCGCTCCTTCCGCCATCGCCGTTGTGCGCATCCGCCCCGAGAGGGGGTAGAAGTCGCGCTTGCCATGCCGTACTGCGAGGGACGCGAAGGACTGCCCCACCATGCCGTGCGGGAGGTAGCGCGAGGCCGCGTCGCCCTTGCCCTTGAATGTGACATCAAGGCGGTGCGTCGGGCCAGACATCGAGCCGTAGATCCAGTTGCCCAGCACCTTGAACGTCCAGCCGTCCACCCTGAACACGACCGAGGAATAGCCGACCTTCATGGAGAACTCCTCGCACGAGCGCCCCTCGCCCATGCCGAGGAAGAAGGGACCGCCGCCGCAAGTGCCGTTGACAAAGTTGGGTCCAGTATTAAACTCGTTCAGCTCGCTCGCCCACACCTGTCAGTCGGGCGCGAGCGGTGTTGGTGCGGCGTTGATGCTGCTGCAGCTGATGCTGCTGCAGCTGGTGCTGTGCTGCTGATGTCGCGGCTGCTGCTGTCGTCGCTGCCGCTGCTGATACTTCTCTCTACCGCCTGTGCTGCTGTCGGTGCAGTCCCACTGCCGCCGCTGCCGCTGCACTAATTGGGCAACTAAGGACTCTCACCGACAGATGCACAGGCTTCTGCTTCTCCCCGCCGACGACCGCATTGATGTGCACCTGGGTTATGTACGAGCCGTCAACCGTCAGCGAGCCCCTGTCATCATTGATGACAAAGGTCGCGTCCTCGATCAGGACGTTGACGCAGAGCCTCGGCGCAGAGAAGAAGCAGTAGTACGTCTTGTCGCGGCCACGGAAGTCAGCCGTGCCCCCATGGGCAAAGTTGAGGTGCGGGTCCTTGTTGCCGCTCGCGCACTGCCCCCAGACGAGTTGCAAGAAGAGGAGTGGAACCAGCAGCGCGAGCAGCGCCACGACTCGCTCAGTCATTCTGCAGGGTGCATTCCCTCCCGCCGCGCACTGCGCCGCACTCACCCCGTCCTCGGCGCGATCCGTCGGCGTAATCCGTGGAACCTAATCATCCAGTGAAACCTCAAAATAGCCGCATACACTGAGAGCCCCACTCCCGCCTCTCATTTGTGTCACACCACGCGGAACGCATCTCCATCGCTTCGGTGAAGGGGGTGAACCGTGCCATCCTCGATCGCCGTGCTAAGCTCGCTTCCGAGCTCTCACGCCGCGCGTAGGGCCCCTAGGGGCCTAGAGAACACAACCCCCTCTCTCTTTTCTCCCAGTAAGCTAAAAGTACGTACACTGAAAATTGGGCACGCGACTGGCGATCACAGCGGCCGCGCCGTCGGCCTGCACGAATGACTCTCATCACTTTGTTTGACGCGAGCGGCATCAGCTAATTTAGTCTCATACACCCAACAACCGCAAGGGGTGAATGAACCTTCTTTCTTTTCCAGACGGCTTAGGATAGTGTGAGCAGCATGAAGGAGTCTGGAACGGTTACAGCCTCGAAGCGCGCTCGTGCTGGTGTTCTCGGGAAATGAGCGAACGGCCGGCAATCCCCGGCCGGCAAGGCGCTTTTTGTGCGAGTTCAGCAATGAATGAACGTAAGATCGAGGTGGGGTGCTACTCTCGAGTACGGCTTTAGTTTAGTATGCCCGCTGAGGCGTATACGCGGTACGGTCGGTATAAAGCCGTAGGTAGTGAGCTCTTTTGGTCTTGCGCGGTTGGCGGTTGTTGTTTGTTGAAGATCCCTCACACCAAGATCGTGCAGGGCGGGGACACATGTCCCTAAATCCCATCTCGTCTCAGAGTTTGCCCGTTTTATTTATTTATTTATTTGCGCGGTTGTGCTTCTGCTTGTGATTGATTGATCGCTCACCCGAAGCAGCCGAATGCGTTGATTGACACCTTCGGTGTGTGTCGCGCAACTCTATCTATTCACGCGTCACCCCAAAAGAAGAAAAACATGTTCGCGGGGGACCCCTCGCGCGGCACCACCCCTCTATAGTCTCGCCTGCTCGCTCACATCGAGCTCGGCCAGCTCCTCGCAGACGCGGATCGTGCGGAGCAGGATGCGCTTCTCGTTCCGCCGCAGCTTGACCGCCATGCGCTGGCGCCGGCTGAGGGTGGCAAACATGGCTGCCGCGGGAGGAGCGGGGCGCGGTTCGGTGAGCCGCGCGGAGGGGGGGGGGGGGGGGGCCCCGGGGGGCGGGCCCCAACGCGCGCGCCTGCGTTGCCCATCAACTTGGCGTCCTCCTCCTCCGTCTCCGGGTACTTTTCCAGCGCGAGTTGAAAGCCGGCGGGAAGGGCCTCAAAAACGGCGCCCTCTTTGGGAAGGGACAGGGGCTCGGTGAACAAGAGGGCCGAAAGGGGCCCCTCCGACGGCGAGGCGCACCAAAGGCGGGGGAACTGGACGAGCTCTTTCAAAAACCGGTCGACCAAGAGGGGGAAGGCCTGGGTTCAACCCCCCAGGGGGGGAAAGGAAGGGCCCAACCCCCCCCCCGGGGGGGGGGGTTGGGGGGGGGGG
>NW_005199591.1:76852-89954 GCF_000372725.1 Emiliania huxleyi CCMP1516 | reverse complement strand
GGATGGGTGGTCGGGCGGTTATCCGGTGCCCGGAAATAACAGAACTGGACTTTGGTGTTTCTGCCCACTAAGAACCCCCGGGGGTTGGTGTGACACCAGGCCCAATGGGAGCATTTTTGGCCTGGGACAAAATCCCAACGCATCTTTCTTTAGGAGAAGGAGGCGCTTGCCCTTAGTAGGGGGGGGGGGGGGCGCAGGCGGCGCGAGCACGCGGCAGTAAGCGGTAGCGGCGGACGGCGTGCTCACAGCTAGAGGTGTGACTCGGCGCGGCGGCGCGGTTAGGCTCAGAGCTAGGCTTGGGCTTCGGGCAGGGCTTGGGCGGTGGCCTGGTCGTTAGCGGCGTACGGCCGGTCGGCGTAGAGCACGACCTCCCGCTGCTTTGAAAAGGGGATGGACTGGTACATGAAGTTGGAGCTCGAGCAGGGCGAGTGGTTGAGCAGGTCTGCGTACGGCACCTGGTTCCGAGATATGGGGAGATATGGGGAGATATGGGGAGATATGGGGAGATATGGGGAGATACGGCACCTGGTGCCGAGGCAGACGCCGCCGCGTCGGCGCGCGAGACTGGAAGGTGTGAGGGCGGTGCGGGTGGTGCGGGTGGTGGCGGTGAGGGTCCGTCGAGCCTCGAGTGTGTGTGTGTCGAGTGTGTGTGAGCGCGTCGTGTCACCGGCCGAGCTGGCCGGTGCCGGCGTCCTCATCTTTGAGGTCGACCCCGCGCGAGAGGAGCATCGTCATGCCTGCGCGGAGAGAGGTCCGTCGGCTGCTCACGCCCCCGCAGGCCAACGGCCGAGGGGAGAGGAGGGGAGGGGAGAGGCGAGGCGAGGAGAGGAGAGGCGAGGCGAGGAGGGGAGAGGAGAGGCGAGGAGAGGAGAGGCGAGGCGAGGCGAGGACAGGAGAGGCGAGGAGAGGAGAGGCGAGGAGAGGCGAGGAGAGGAGAGGCGAGGAGAGGAGAAGCGAGGCGAGGAGAGGAGAGGCGGGGAGAGGCGAGGAGAGGAGAGGCCCGCACCCCACACAAACGCGTCGTACGTGACCACGTCGGCGGGCAGGACGTCGGCGTGGCGCGCGAGCGTCGTCTCGCGCAGCGCGGCGTACTCGGCCTGCAGCTTGGCCTGGAAGGAGCGCGTCGAGTCCAGCGCGCCCGATCCCTTCAGCAGCGCCAGCTCCGCCTACGTGCTGAAGACGCCAACCTCGGGGCGGGAAGACGGTGTTGTGCGGAGTATTCAGAGCACCGCGTGAGCACAACGGTTACGAACAGGGAATGACCAATGAGGGGGGGAGGGCGGGGTCCTGTGGGGGTGAAATGTTGCGCGGCGAATTCGAGCCTACCCCCTCGCCGCGCCGATCCTCAAGGGAGGTATAGGAAACCAGGTTCTTCTGTGAAGAGTGGCGCGCCACCCAAGAGCCTACTCGCATAAAGTGGGTAAACCATAGTACCGTATTCGGTACTATGAACAGAGAAGCCCATAAAAGTCGCCAGCGGAAGTCCGCGACGAGCCAGCCAGCTGCCGGCTCGCACGGCAGCCACTTCCTCTCGACCAGCCTCAACTTCCGTACAGTCAGTCAACATTTTGTCGCTGCGTGCTCGTGGCGAGCTGTGGCGGCGGTCGAAGTTGGCCCAGATTCGACGACGAGCGCCAGACGATAGTGCCGCCTCTGTTCGCCCTGTGCATGTCAGGCCAGGCTGCAGCAGGGCACTACCATCGCTTGCGAGGCTCTCGCGCTGGTACACTTTGGCCACCTGATGCTCGCGTTCGGCGAGCTCATCTCTGCACTCCTGCCACGGTGCCGTCACCGCACACCTTCTGGCCGGCCTGAGACACGCGGACTCGCCGGCGGGGGCAACATATCGACCTCTCTCTCTGGTGCACCACGGGCCGCGACGGCTGCTGGCAGCAGGCGCGAGGAGGCAGTGTGCCGGCACAGTCGAGCCGGAGCATCGGGTTCTTGATGCCTGTGGGGTCAAGTTTGACCTTATGTGGCATAATATGCAACAATAAGGCTATGCTATCTCCTTGCTTTTTGAGATATTATCCCTCAAAGTCGAATTATGGTTTACTGGTGACCATAGTACCGTCTGTCTTGTTTGCGTTTCTTCCAACGAATCCTTTAAAGTCTTAACAATCACTAAGCTGCATATGTGGCACCGCAGGGGCTCCCTTGGGGATGCCTGAGGCCACCCCAACCACTCACTAAGCCGTACGTGGACGAATTCAAACCTACTTTTATGGTTTACCTACATTATGCGAGTAGGTAGGTGCGGATCGGCAAGGCGCAAGGATCTTTTTGCCTTATTATATCATCCTTGGGTTGTGATCTAAGAACTTGAAAGCAACCACGCAGCAGGGGGCGCACAGCAGCAAGGCTAGCCCTTGCTGTCTACAAATATATACGCGCGACCTCCCGCGAGCGCGGCGGGATCGGAATTGCGGCCGGAGGGAAGGGCGAGCCGCCGCCGCCGCCGCCATACCATCAGCGACGACGACCGCGGCTCGCCCCAAACGCCAGGCGCTGGATCGGCAGTAGGGCTCGGCAGTAGGGCTCGGGCGGCGCAGCGTAGGCCTCGAGCCACACGAGTCGCCGACAACCCCCCTCATCGACGTGAAGGCCGCTCTCGCCGCCGGCCGATGCACGCTGCGCCGCCACCGCACCAGCGATACTGGCCGCGGCTCGCCGCCACGCGCCGGCTCGGAAGAGGGGCTGTCGGCAGCGCAGCAGAGCGGCACGCCTCGTCATTCGAGCAGCACCAGCCCCCCTCTTCGACGTGACGGCCGCTCTCGGAGCCGGCCGGTGCGCGCCCGACCCACGCCCCCCCTCGCACCCCCCCGACCCCCCTGCGCGGCGCCTCCTTCCACTGCGCGCCGGCTCGAGGGTGAGGGGGGCTCCCCCCGCAGGGGGCTTTGGGGCATAGATTGTTGGGTGGATCGCTCGTGTCCAATCTCGGGTCGATCTCGGGTCGATATCAGGTCGATCGGTCAATCTCGGGTCGATCTCGGGTCGATCTCGGGTCGATCTCGGGTCGATCTCGGGTCTCGGGTCAGTCTTGGGTCGGTCTCGGAGTGGCCTAGAAAAGAAAAAAATGCGGTGAGATCAGGTGAGACGAGGCGAGGTGAGGCAGGTGACCTGCTTCCAGTACGAGGGCGTGAACGCAATCAAGCGCGCCCTCCTCAAGGGGGTCGCGCTCGGCAGCGAGGAGGTGCGGGGAGATCTGGGGAGATGTCGCCTAGATATGGGGGAGATAGACAGGGCCCTCCTCAAGGGGGTCGCGGGTACTTCGCGACACTGGGCACGGGACTGGCGCGTACTGGCACTGGAGGGGCGAGCGTGTGTCCGGCGAGGCGCCAATACCTCACCCGTACCTTTACCGAGCTCCGAGGTTGCGCGCGGTGTTCCTGTACCTCCACCTTAGGTAAGTGGCCCATGTCTGCACCTCTACCTAAGTGTGCCGGCCAGCGCCCACACCGGCACCGGGGGTAGGGTCAGAGGGACTGCACCCAAGGTGTTGAGGTGAGCACCTTATGAAGTGTGGATCATAGCATGCTCCCCGGCGCTGGATGTGAGGTCGCTGGAGCTTCTGCAGCAGCCTGCACCTCCTCAAGTGCTCCAAGTGATCTTAGTGATCCTAGAAGTGATCCAAGTGGAGCGCTCGTGCAGCATTGATACATCTGAGCTGTGTGCGCTGTGGTCGGCCCGCAGGCAGGTTTGCACCCCGAGGGCGCCGGGGGGCGGTGCCCGGCGCCGAGCCTGTCCGACCTTATATAAGAAAGCGTTGTCAACCCCTGAGCGTGGGTGGTGGAGTCCTGCGTGGAGAGCGGAGGGCCCCGCGGCCCGGTGGCGCTCCCGCCTCCCGCCGGGCAGGCAGGTTCTCAACCCAAGTCGCAGCCTAGTACTTCTCGTTCTCGGTGGCCATGGCGGAGCCCGTGTGTTGGCTGGTGAGCGGACCCGCTCGCCGGTGAGCCCCTGCGAGGTCGGCTCCGTGGGCAGCCACGGATCCAGCCAGAGCGCGCCACGTGCGGCGCCCTTTTCACCCCACTCCCCCCCCAGCTGTAAGTCTGCTGTCTGGCGGACACACGCCGTTTACTGTGAGCCCGCCGGGGAGGCTGGGGCTAACAGCATATCTTCAAGTTTAAGAAATACTCAGGTGTTTTAGGAGAGTCGAGCAAAGTGTGCCAAACTGTACACAAACCCGGCGGCCGGTGTCGGGTGGGGCATCAACGGTCTCGGCGGGGCATCATTTCCATGGCCAGCGAGGCCCAGAAGGCTGCCTGGCGCAGGTCCGAGCAGAAGAAGCGTCTGCCGCGCAAAGACGATCGCGAGCGCGGCAAACGCGACCGCACTCGCGATCGGCCCGGCGCGCGCGCAAAAAGGCGGCCGCCATCGTCTCAACGCCGCGCACCGCATCGGAAGACCGCCACTAGCACCCACGCCTTCGCGATTACAATGGAGGCGATCACGAGAGCCTCGACCGCCTCGAGGCCGAGCCAGTCGCCCGTGCTCATCACTGGACGCGGTGGCGACGGCCTCGCCCGCTGGGGCGACGGCGCAGCTCGCCGCGCGTCGTGCATGTCCATGGCTGCGGGCCTCTTGCTGCCGTTTTTGTGGCGCCAATGGCTGCGGGCCGGTGCTGCGGCCGCATGGCTCTCGGCGGCACCGGCGAGCGCCTTCTCGATCGCGTTCTTGGCGTCGAGTGTGTGGCCATTGTCGTGCAGAAAGCACATCTTCCGGTGGCGGCCCTTGCCCTCGCGCAGCAGCACGCCGCTCGGCGCGCCGTACACGAACATGGCCGGGTCCAGGTTCCAGCCGGTGACAAAGAGGCGCGCGCCATAGTCGAGAGTCAGCATCTCATGGTGCGCAAACATGTACTCGCCCAGCGCCGTCTGATCGTTGATCGGGAGGAAGTAGGGGCGGCCCTGAAGCTGCGCCCAGCTCCACTCCCACAGATTCGGCACGAGGTCGAGGCAGGCGTACGCCAACGTCCAGCGGAGCATCGAGAGCAGGGCCGCGGGCGGGCCCATATAGGCGCCGCTGTTGACAAAGGCGTAGCGGGCGCAGCCGGCCGGAAAGGATGGCCCGCCCTCCTCCTGCACGAAGCACTTCCTCCTCGCAATCGAGGTCCCTTCGGTGCGAAAGACGGGCGGTATCGGGCCGCCAGGCGTCGCTGCCATGCGCTCCGGAAAGGGAGGGTTCTCATAGCGCGCGCACCGCTGCAAGCGCTTACTCGGTCGGCCCGGCTTGTAGCACTGAGCTTCGGCCGACGCGACGATCGGGCAGCCGGTCGCGTTGACGATTGCGTCGTAAGATGCGACAAAGTCCTCGAGTGCGCAGCCACCGAAGATGACGTCGCTGTCCGTGAAGACGACAATGTCGATAGCGGCGGCGGACGCGATCCAGCGGTACATCTTCCAAAACTTCCACAGCGTGCCGCCGCGGTACGCTTCATGCTGCAGCGCAATGTTGTGCCGGTAGAGGCGTGGCTTGAACTGAAGCGGCGAAAGCAAATCAAACCGATCGTCGGCCAGGACAAAGTAAACCTTTCGTCCGTTGCTTGTGCGGTAGGTGGCCTTGGCGTGTAGCGGCGAGAGCGTGTTGTTCTTCGTCTGCAGCAGCAGGAGGAGGGCCCACAGGATGGCCAATAGCGACGTGAGGAGTCGGAGCATGAGTCGGAGCATGATCTCGACGCAAGAAACATCACTGGCGCGCGGCAAGGGCTGTTGTTCATCTTTCTACATACATACATGCAAGGGAAACGACGAGAGTGGGAAGACCGCGAGGTGGCATGAAGGTTGCAGCGAGAATCGGAGAGGGACTGCGAAGAGAGATAGGAAGAGGCAGACGCCCAAGGGTGGGCGACGGCTAGCGCATCACACCCCTCTTCTTAAAATCCCTGTGTGGTGGCGGCGTGCCGTCCTCCCATCCCTCCTTCGTACCCCGCCTTGCAAAGTCATTGTTGCGGACGAAGTTGCGCGGCTCCTTCACCTCCCCGAGGTGCCGCACGCCCGCACCGCCTCCTCGAGCCTCCAGCCTCTTGGACACCGTGCTTCTCCAACGGTAAAAATGGCAGCTGGTGCTCCGTCTCGTGCGACAGTTCGAGAGGCTGCAGCCCAAATGCTGGCAGCAGCTGCGACTTCCAAGTAGCCACCTCTGCTGCCGCTGCCACTGAGCGCTCGCACGCCGCCATATGCGCCCACCTCAGCCCAAGCCCATCGATGCGGAAGAGCGCCATTCGCACGCCACTCGGCGTGCGCCCCTCCAGCAGGAAAAAGCAGCGGCGGAGGTTCGACTTTGTGCGCCCACGTTCGAGTAAAAGCAGTCGCGCTGTGACGTCGCCACCGACCCTGCCACCTTGCAAAGGCTGGCGACCACGTACCGCGGAAAGCGCAAGCCCGCGTCCGCAAATGCTGCCACGGTCGGGCTGTCAGGCGATACACCCGGGACCCGCTCCCGTCGAGCACGCCTGCGTGGTCCACGCTCGTACACTGCCATCGTCGAGAAGATGCTGGCGGTCACCGCAGCCAATGCCGAGTACATCCCTGACGCTCGACGCGCATCTGCTGCAGGTAGTGGCCGAGTTGTGGTTGACAGCGTCTCTGCAATGCCGACACAGCCACCACTCCAGCCGCAGGGGGGCACGAAGGGGCAGGTGTATAGCACACGCAGCAGTAGCGACAACAAAGGTGCAGATCACGGTTAGAGGTATGAATGGGCAGTGTAACCAAAATCGATCGAAGATGTCACAAAAAAATGTATCGGGGACAAAACAATCTTTTCGTCGCAAACTCTATACAATTTCGTCAGGAAGATAATGATTTCGTCGGAAAGATAATAAGATTCCTTTTCGTGACGAACCACGATATCGCGTTGAAAAAAATCATTGTCGATGGCGTCCCTCAGCGGAGTGAGCTGATCCACGAGCGACGCGACACGGTAAATTTTAAGCTCTGGCACGCGCGGCTTAAACGACGTCCACCGCACATACATAGCCGCACACGACGTCAAAAAAACGGAGCATTTGCGATTAAAACGAGCGCGGCTGGAGGCCCTTTTGACCCAGCTGCACACACATCGAAAGCGGTGAGAAAGCAGCCTGCGTCAGCCCACCGACGCGCGTTAATATGTTCGAACAAGGGCTGCAAGCGGGAACTGCACATTCATTCATAGGGTCAACTATGCCTTCTACGCAAGAGATTAGGTAAACAATTATAAATTATCGCGAGGGCGGCCGCCTAGAGGCGGGCTCTGCGCGAGCGTCGCCAAGTTGGCGACGGCTGCCGAGAGGCACCTTCCGGAAGGTGCTCGGGCGCGCGCGTACCTGCTATGCTAAAAGCAACGCATGATATCACACGTTCGCAGTATGTACGCATGATTACTACCCGGAGTAATGAGAGGAGCGCAATTATTACGCGCGCGAAGTGCGCTCTGCTGCAGGCACTCTGAATCGAGCGGGTTTCCCGCGCAGCATGAATTAACTCTGAAAAATATGGGCGCTGCGGGATGTCACTTTCTTACGTCCGAAATTCGACCGATCGATGCTATATATATATGAAATTATCTGAGACGAGGTGGGGGGGCTCAAAGCCGCTCTCATCATGAGCTACTCATGCTGACGCGCTGCGGCACACCTACTGTGAGCGCGGAGTGCGCGGGTGGAGCGAGCCGCCGATGAATTATCGGCAGCGCCGGCGCTGTTGTCGCTGCGCACGCAGCAGGCGTCGATCCCGTCGTTCGCGCCGTCGCGCGCGTCGCAGGAGCATCTGCTTCGGCGTCGGATGGGCGAAGGTTGAGGCGCTCGAGACGCCTGGAGCCCTCTCAGCCGCCTCATCGTTCTCTTAAAAGATTCCGCTGAGATGAAGCTCTCAGCCTGGGGGCGGTTATCTGAAAAAAAGAAATGACCATGGGCTCCGGCTCAGAGGGCCCAGCGACTCGTCGGTTGGGTGTAAACGGGCATCCCCGAGTGTCTTCAAACCAAAAAGGGTGTGAATAGAGCTGTCTTGATGGTGCTGAGGACGAAGACACCTCAAACTTTGTTGAAGACGCGAGTTTTTATAGTTTTCATTAGCTGTGAATAGTTATGCGCCCACCGCAGCCCGCCCTGTTCCACCCGGGCACGCGCCACGGGCCACGAGAGCCAGTGGTAGAGCCCAGCTGGCATGTTCAATCGTCCGGGTGGCGAGCTGTTTGCATGCAGACGTCTCGTCGCCGTGGCCGACGCATGGCTGGTCCGACGTGTGGAGGAGTTTGACCTCAGCCAGGCCGTCGGTGTCGGCGGGCTGACGGCGGCCGCCGGAATCGCGATTCGCTCTGCCAGCTGCCAGCAGCCTCGTGTCGCCGCTCTCGTTGGCGCAGCAGCAGCGATTGGCCTTTGCGCCGTCGCTCGACGGCGTCACCGCCCATCCGACCTGCGCAGCTCCTGCAGCTCCTGCAGCTCCTGCTGTCAGTCTTCTGCTCTCACGCACCTCACTCGCCGCGCGCGGATTGTGCGCCGCGCCAAGCAGGACACGTGCTCATGCAAACAATGCGAGAACTTGGTTGCGCCGCTTAGTGGCGGCGCTGGTTTAGAGGAAGCGGCAGCGTGGGAAGCAAAGCAGATGGAGGCGGCGCGGCATGCCAAGGAGCTGCTGCTGGCGGAGGTTGAGCGGCTAAGTGCAGCAAGGGCCAAGGGCAAGAAGGGCAAGAAGAAGAAGAAGAAGAATGTGGGCGTGGGCGATACGGGCGCCGCTAGGCTCAACGAGGAGGTGCTGTGCAGTTAGAGAGCTCGTAGCGAGCTCGATTTTGATGATTTGATGAGAAATATCTCACAATTTTGAGCAAAAAACGCCAAAAAAATCGGCGCCTGCGGCCGGCCAGCCTCCGGCGGCGCCTGCGGCGGGCCGCTGGGGCCTCCGCCCCAGACCCCGTTTACCCTAGCTATGCCCCGCGACCTGAGCCGGAGCCATGTGACATATTCAATAGCTTTTGGTTACACTGGGGGGGAGGAGGAGGTCTGACATGATGGACGCAGAACTTGTGGGTGGAGTATGTGTCTGGATGGTGTGCTCCTCACCCACCGCCCCACTGCCCCAGCTAGGTCTGTATATTCATACCCTTTGTTTTGCAAGGAAATGTTTTGCAGGCTGTGGAGGCAGGCGAGCATCAATGGGCATGGCTGCTTCATGCGCTGTGCAGCCCCCTCCAGGCTTGGCCCGGTTGGCATGGCATTTGCAGCCCTCTGGGCGCAGCGCGACTTCGACTCAGCAACAGCAGCAAGAGCAGCAGCAACGGCAGCAACAGCAGCAACAGCAGCAGCAGCCTGACATTTCATCTGGGGCAGCAGATGGTGGTGCAGCTGGATGTTGTGGCGCAGCAGATGCGCCTGCTGCTGAGAAACGAAGGCGCGGATGCAGAGGTGGCGCAAAGCGCCGCGCCCGGCGCGGTGTGGGCGTACGCTTGTCGGATTCAGCGATTCAGCGCCAGTGGTTCATATGTGTGCTTACTCGCGTGCATGTGCACCACCCGCTGTGTACGTAGGATCCTATGAGCGATATGCTACTTTTTCGGGAGCCAAAAATGCTTAACTACTCACAGGCTGGACGAGAAACGCACACGTAGCCGGCAGAAATCACACAGCAACAAGCGCGTTGCGCGCAAGAGCTATGAACGCGCATTGCTTTCTTAGAACTTAGAAGAGATCCACTACTTGTCTACCCGGTACGCCGTCGCAACACGCTGGGCCGCCTCCGGGTTCTCAGGTTCTCTTCGCGCGAGTTTCAGTTTCTCTTTTACTGAGCTCATAACAACCCCTTCCAACGACCCTTACCCACGCGCCGCTGCGCGTTGAGCGACCTTTATGGCGCCTGTAAGAAGTGCGCTTGCTGGGGCCTCGGAACGCAGCGCCTCGCAAAGCACGTCGAACATGCCCTCGCCAGCTCCGCGCCCCCGGACGGGGCGACACGTGTAGCCGAGGGCAGCGAGCAGACTGCGCACCGAGCCGCTTGTCCGGAAGCCGCGCGGGTAGTTTTTCGGGTCCACCGCGCCCATGCTGTCGGATTCCTCGTACAGCACGACGGGGAGGTCACGCCGGAGAAGGCGCTGGGCTCCGCTGAACACCTCGTACTCAGCGCCCTGCACGTCGACTTTGATCAGCGAGATGGGACCAGCCGACCTGTCGATGAGCTCGTCAAGGGGCACGCGGACCACCCTCACCGATTTGCGGGCCTCCCGCTGCGCCTTGCGCTGCTCCTGCGGGTTCTCCAAGTTCTCCGCAAACAGAGACGACGATGAGCCCGCGAGGTGCAGCGTGCCCAAGCCCGTCTGATTTGAGACGCACGCATTGATCACGTGCGCCTGCAGGTTGTGCTCAAACATCTTGCGCACGACCTCGTATGCTGACGGCAAGCACTCAAAGGCAAAGACGGTGTGACCGGCGTCCAGCGCGGCTCGAGTCTGCTGCCCGCCGTTTGCACCCACGTCAACCACTACGCCGGGTTGGTGGAGGAGCGCGAGGGCAGTGGACATCGAGTCTGCCCGCACAAAAGGAAGCCACAGCAGCAGGGCGCGCAGCATGCCGATGAAGCATCACCTGGAGGAGGGGCGTGAAGCATGCTTTGTAACTTTTGCCAAAAGTTGTGACGTTTAGGTATGTTGTTGGCAAATCAAGACACAGAGCTCAGGCAAATTTACAGTGGGAGGAAAGCGGCGAGTCGCAATTCCAGGGGTCGTTGTGGCGGGCCACCCTGTCCAGAGCCCGGGATGGTCCGGGATGGGATCTTTCGATCAAGTCTGTGAGCCCTGGCCGCCTCCCAGTTGGTTGTGCGAGGTTGGAAAACCAAGCAACGGAGATGGAGCGGGAGAAGTACGGTTGTTCCAGGGTGTCACGACTCGCACCGACCCTTCACGAACCGAAAGGCCGTGCCCGGCGTGCAAGGGGCACGGTAATCCGGCACGTGTTTGGCGCCCCATTCCGTATGGCGGCTAGGTCGGCTCAGGGCCCCGTCCACTTCCCTCCCACTTGGCGCGTGAAGATGAAGAGGTGCCACCCAGGCCGGCCAGGGCAAGGGCGGAGGGCAAGGGCGGAGGGCGGAGGGCTGGGCGGAGGCAAGGGCGGGCGGAGGGCAAGGTAGATTTTTTCTTTTCTTCGTTGGCCGAAGCCTCGTTGGCCCTGAGGGAGGGTGTAGAGGATGTAGAGTGTAGAGCGCTGTAGAGCTGTAGAGCTGTAGAGCGCTGTAGAGCTGTAGAGCTCTACATCCGCCGCGTGACGAGGCGCCTGCGTTGTAGAGCGATGTAGAGGCGCTCTACAACGTGAAATCTCTACAACAAACTCTACATCATAAGCGGCGAACGAGGCACGGTCGCTCTCCGACATGAGGCGCGTTGCACTTGCCAGTGCTGCCCTGGCCTTCTGTCTGCCCGCCCAATGGGTGGCAGGTGCCTCTGCTGCTATGGCATGCCTCACGGCTGCGACTGGCCGGCGCCTCGGCGCGTCAGCTCGGCTCGGCGTAGCGATAGTGGCCAGCGCAACTCGCCTGGACTCAACGCTCAGCCAGGAGCTCCCGCACGCGCTGGCGCGAGTCATGGCGCATGCAACGCGTCTGAATGCTCGCCTCGCCTCGCGCAAATGCGACCGTCCTCGCAGCCGACAGTCCACCGCCTGCTAAAGAAGCACAGCGACGAATGCGGCACCGGCGACACATGGCAGGCTGGTCATGACGCAGTTATAGGGTGTTGTGTGCCGTCAGAGGGACTCTCTGTGTGTCAGGGATAGTCAGGGCTGTCCATCAGAGCTTCACTAAGCTCGGAGACACCCCATTAGCGCGGCTCGACCTCTTTGAGTCACTGCCTTCCCGGCGGTTTGGCTGTAGAGCCTCTACAACAAACTCTACAACAAAATCGCGCTCTACATCGCTCTACAACGCAGGCGCCTCGTCACGCGGCGGATGTAGAGCTCTACAGCTCTACAGCGCTCCAGAGCGCTCTACATCTCTACAGCTCTACAGCGCTCTACACTCTACATCCTCTACACCCTCCCTCAGCGTTGGCCGAAGCCTCGTTGGCCGAAGCCTCGTTGGCCGAAGCCTCAAAGTTGTGGGAGTCGCAGAACCGCCGTCCGCGCGCGCTGTGAACAGTGCCATGGTCGAACGTTGTTCGACGACGTCGAACACGTAGCGAAAGAGAGACCGCCGGACCTATTCACACTTGGGCCGAGTACATTGAAAGAGGGGTTGAAATGCGGCGCTATCAGCCAAGCCGCTCTCCTCGGCGGACACATGGCGGCTTCCGCCGCACGCTGCCTTTGCGCGCGAGCGCGAACGAGCACCACGACATCCGCTACCGCTGCGATGTCGCTTGAGGACCACGGCCAGCTTCAGCGCGCAGCGTCGCTCGCCCTCGTTACGTTTGCTTCTCTGATTGGCACCATCCCCGCCGTGGTTTACGCGAGCTCTGTGTACCTCGACTCAACCGTGCGCTACGGCGCTGACGGCACTGAACGCAAGTTCACGCCGGAGCGGGATGTCGGCGACAGGCCCTTCAGCATAGCAGAGCCCTTTGCGACCGTGACCAACCTGTGCATGATCACTTCGGGGATCGGGTTCTTCTTCATGCAGGCCCTCTCCGAGCGGTACTTGAGCCCACAGCTCTTTGGGATGGCCATCTTCTTCGTCTTCCTCGGCGCCGCGTCCTGGGCGTTCCACGCCGACGCCTCAGAAGGCAAAACTTGGCAACACAACACAGACCGGTCCCCTCCTGCTTCGCTCTTGCTGCTTCTTGCTCCCTTTCTCTCCTACTCTCCGCTCCCATTCTCCCTGGCCAGGTTCGCGATGTTCTGCACCTTCACCTATATGAGCTGCATGGCCCTGAACGGCACCATCCACGCTGCGCTCGGACGCCCCGACCGGCCGCGAGACTGGGCCACCATGCTGACGACAGCCTTTGGCCTCTTTGGAGCAGCTATCATGCTGACGCACCAAAGCCGCCTCATCTCGTACGAGGTGCTACCGCGCTAGCTGGCCCTCCTCCTCCCTCCCTCCTCCCTCCTCACACCTCCTTCTCGGCGCCGGTGTTGCCTGTCCGACTCCCGTTTCCTGTGTGTAGGTGCTTCTGGCCGGCGGCGCGGTGGTCTGCACGTTAAACT
>NW_005199591.1:21508-76752 GCF_000372725.1 Emiliania huxleyi CCMP1516 | reverse complement strand
TCCTCCCTCCTACCTCCTCCCTCGTCCGTCCTCCCTCCTCCCTCCTCCCTCCTCCCTCCTCCCTCCTCCCTCCTCCCTCCTCCCTCCTCCCTCCTCCCTCCTCCCTCCTCCCTCCTCCCTCCTCCCTCCTCACACCTCCTTCTCGGCGCCGGTGTTGCCTGTCCGACTCCCGTTTCCTGTGTGTAGGTGCTTCTGGCCGCCGGCGCGGTGGTCTGCACGTTAAACTTCGGCACCCAGTTTCTGCTGGCCCAGCGGTACGAACGACGGCGCGTCAAGGCGGCCGTGCGCGCTCTGTGGGCGGTGGGCTGGCCGCTGGTTGTGATCGGGGTGGCCTACGCGCTCAACCAGCGTGCGGCGGACAAGAAGGGTCTCGCGGGAAGTTCTGTCTGGGTCGCCGACTGCAGCAGCGTCCTCTCGCGCGAGGCGACCCCGCACGGCGTGCCGTGCGAGCAGCTTGCCCAGCCGGCGTTCAATTGCGAGGGGCACTATTGGGTCAACGACACGCGGCCGGACTGGGTCTGGCTCTGCCTGGCTCCGGACGCGTTCGGTGGCTCGGGCCGGTGCGCCACTCGGGACGAGAGCAGACTCCTTCTTATGACGGGGCGTGGTCCCGAGTGGCGGCTCGACTGCCACCTCCCAAAGCCAAAGCAACCTGCGGCCGCGCCGCCGTCCGCGCCCTCCCCCGATCACACCTTCCCCGAGCCTCCTCCGCCGCCGCTTGCACCTCCGTCGCCGCCTCCTTTGCCTCCTGCGCCTCCATCGCCGCCTCCATCGCCGCCTCTGCTTCCCTCCTTTGACGAGGCCAGCGAGAGGGAGGCCTGGTCGCGCAGCCGGGCCAACCGCGTAGAGCTACGCAAGCTCTACGACCTGAAGCACGGCACGTGGCACTACCTGACGGCGGTCGGTTGCAGCATGATGGTGCTCACCGCCCTCGAGGGCCTCTCGGGGAGGGCGTCGCCGCCGCCCCTCCGCGAGGAGTGGAGTCTCACCGCCCTCAACCTCGCGCTCGCACTCGTCTTTGCGCTGATGAGCTCCCTCGAGGCTGAGTCTGACCGGTGGCTCCTCGCGTGGGCCCTCCTCTCCTTTGTTGCCACCGCCGCTGCCGCCGCCATCCTGCTCCGCCTCGTGGCCGCGCTCCGCGAGCAGCAGCGCCGGCGGGCTGCCTGGTGCGCCGCGTCTGCCATGGTGGGATCCCGGCCGCCGACGCCCCTCTCGACACGGCGGGCCACAGGAGCAGCGCCGCCCGAACCACCGGCCGCCGGTGCCGCCGCGGCAACGCAGAGCCCCGCGTGCGCCTCGGCGCCGGCGACGTGGCACAGGCGCTCCCGCTCCGAAACGACCGCCTTCAAGAAGCCGCCGAGGCTTGACGGGTCGGAGCTGCTATTTGCCCACCCGCCCTCGTGATGGTTCCATGGGCGAGCCGAGGCGGGAGAAAGAGGACGTGTGGAAGGGCACGCGTTGCTTCCTCTCCTTGAGCAGGGAAGGGCCATGGCGCGCTTCGGCGTGTCGGCGCAATGGGACAAGTTGGCGTGACGCGAGACCCGGCCCTCTGTACTGTTGATTGCGTACTCCGTACAGGTAAGAGATGTCGAGGGATTCTTGTGTTCTTGTTGATGCCCGATGGATGATTTTGCGAGTCCGAGGGGTGCGTGTATGCTGCGCTGCGCCTCGCTGATACAGTCGTCAGGTGCGAGATGCGAGTTGATCGCATGGTGTGTCTATGTAGAGCCGTGACAGTTGAGTGAGTGAGAACAGTGTGAGACAGCACAGATAGTTCACAGCCCTTGTTTTTGAGAAGAAAATACCTCCTGTCTGCGCGCTGGTCTTTCACAGATAGATAAGAAACAAGAAGCTCACATCGGTCATCGCAGATAGTGAGTGAGGGTGTGAGATAGGCGTACCTTATTAATTCATAGGCCTTGTTATGAGAAGAACATACGTCCTATGGCGCTGTGCGCTGGTCTGTGAGAGGTTGAGGTGCGAGCCCTGGAGGCCCTGGGGATAGGGGGGAGACTAACCCGCGGGCCTTCTTCACGCTTTGCCATTCCGCATTCGGACATCGGACGGACGTCCTCTGGCTGAAGGTTGCATATGCTTACCGAGAACAGCCGGCGGAGCATCGCCGTGGCCGTGGCCGTGCCCGTGGTCGAGGCTGCACGAAGCATCCCCACACCCTCCTTTGTCGTCTCCAACAAGTCCTGGATACACGAAAACGGCCGCGATGCAGCCCGCGCGGTGCTCCCGCAGACATGATCCCAACCAACACAATCTCTCTCTCACACGACCCATTTGCTGCTACATTCTCCACCACGCATGCACACAGAGTGTGGTATCACATCTCTCTCTCTCTCTCTCTGTATACCACTCAGCCGAGCCCCCGCCTGCCGCAGCGCCTCTCGTCGACGCAGTCGTCCCTCACGCGCAGCAGCGGGCCGTCAGCCTCCTCTCCTCACCCGTCCCACCACTCCAAGTCGAGGCGTCGGAGCGCATCCGCCCTGTCGCCCGAGGGGGGCAAGTCAGCCGCCGCCCGGTTGGAGCCCGTCGGTCGGACTTGCCTCAGCATGTGCGGATCGCTACTGTTGGCCAAGGCGAGGGACACGCGTGCGCGTGCACCTGGCTCTCCGCGAGACGACGCCGGGCGGGCCTCGGAGTACGCCCCCCAGCGGCACAGCCGCCTGGTGGCGACGATAACGCGCTTTGCCACGGTGATGTGCATCGCGATCGCGGTGGCCAAGGTGTACGCCTACACCCGAACTGGCGCGGCGGTGATGAAGACCTCAGCCCTAGATTCGCTGGGCGACCTCGTCGCCAACGTCATCGCGCTTTATACGGGTTACAGGGTCGCGTCGCCAGACACAGAGCGGTATCCGGTCGGGCTGGGGCGGCTAGAGCCAATCGGGGTGCTCATCTTCTCGACGCTAATGGGCGCGATGAGACGAGAGGAGAGGCTCGACTAGGGCGATAGCCGCTCGAGACGCGAGGAGAGGAGAGGGCTCGAGCGACTGTAGCCCTAGCTGAGTATCACGGCATGCTCACAGGCGCGATGATGTTGGGCAATGCCATCAATAACATCGAGGCGCGCCGCGCAACGGCGGAGGGATGGGCGGGCGCACAAAGTGAGGAGCCACAATGATGGTTGATGCTGCAATGAACAGGTGCTGCTCGACGAGGAGGAGGACACCCGCGAGGATGCGGTTCGTGCGTTCTGGTCAGCGCTCTTTGAGCCCATGCTCAATGAGAGTCGCCAGTTCGACGCGCACAGCTACGCCCTGCTCTACTCGCCTGAGGCGCCCCTGTCTGCGCCTCGACAGTCGCCCGAGGTAGTCGAAATAAGCTGAGACGCGCCCCCCCCGGCACCTCCGCTGGGGTGCCCCCCCCCCCCCCAACCACCTTTCACACACGCGACACACACGCGTGTCCTCATTCTGGACAGGCAAAGAGCTTTCTACAGCTCAAGGGGTGCCTGCATGACCAGGAGCCGACCATGCTTCTCCACCAGGCCCTTGCGACCGGCAGCCTTTCCGACGCCAGCGTCGTCGTCGAGGACACCATCAACCGCGTGGCGCAGGTCGTGGATCCACTCACCGAGTGGGAGCACGTGCTGCTCGCCAACCAGTTTCTTTGCTGCTGCGCGCTGTACAAGTTTCTGCTGTGGCAGTTCTGCGCATGGTATGCAATCCCGAAGACGGGCTCCTCGGTGCTCGTGGCTCTCGCGGGCGACAAGCGCAACGACTGCCTCTGCACGACCTTCATCATCGCCGTCACCTTCTTCGCAAAGATCCACGAGGACGCCATCAGCTATGTGATGGAGCCGGAGGACGTCGACCCCTTTGTGTCGCTCGTGCTCAGCGTCGTCATCATGTACATATGGTCGCAGTTCGTAGTGGAGGAGGCCACCTGCCTGTCCTGTGTCGCTGTCGAGCCCGCCTTCAAGGAGCAGCTGCAACGATCGATCGACGCGCTGCTTCAGGAGCACGATGCGCTTCGGTGCCGCGCTCAAGTCGTCGCCTATTACTCATCTCACCACCAGTGCACTGTTGAGGTCAGCCTGTGCGTGGAGAGGGCGACGGGCGGCATCGACGTGATGCTAGGCACGTTGGACCGCTGCATGTGCAGCCTGCGGCAGCACCTCCTATCGAGGGACGACGTGGAGAGGGCCATCGTCGTGCCGCGCAGCGCCAGGGGGGCCGCCGGCCTCACCTTCTCCGAATGGAGCGGCGTTTACCACTCGCCCTTGCCTCCGAGGCGGGAGGTGCCACGGCATGAACTGGCGCAGCCGGTTCTCTCTCGCGTGTCGGCGTCGAATCGCCGGACTGATGCTTGAGCACTACGTATGTTCGAGTAGTGTGTTCCTTAATTAAGGTGTTGCTCCCGACATATGCGGATTGCGACAGGCCCGACGCGGCAATCGCACACAGGCCCAGAGACATCTCGCCACCCACCCGGCACATATCGCGCTTAGCCATCTCTCACCCACCGGACACCGCAGCCGGCAGTAGCCCCAAACCTTTTCCGCACAAGCACATCCCACGGCCGCCCATCCCGTTTTGACCTTTTGTCACAGGAAACGCGGGTCGAACCCGGGCCCGTCCGGGTCCCACATGCCGCCGCCAGGGAAACGGCCGCCGCGGCCTCGGCCACGTCCGCCGCGGCCCGGCCCCATCGGCACGCCGCCGATGCCGCCTCCGACCCCCGAGATGCCGTCTGGGTCGAGGAGCGGGTCGTGCCCTCCTCCGATCGGGTCGTATCGCGGCTGCATGCCGCGCCCGCCGCCGGCGCCGGGCATGCCTACACAGGCAAGTTCCGAGAAAAATTCGGGGCGGTCCCTCGCCGCCGAAGGTGGGAGATGGCTGGCACGCCGGGGAAGCCAGGCGGTGGGCCGAAGCCGGGGGCGCCCCCGTGCAGCGGGCCAAAGCCGGGCGTGCGGTCAAAATCGCCCCCGACGAAGCCGGGGAGGGGGACAGGCAGCCCGCCGGGGTAGCCCCCCCCGGGCCCGGGGTTGACGGGCAGGGGCCCTGGAGGGTTGAAGTGGCCTGGCGGGGGGTTGAGGTGGCCGTACCACGGAGGGCCATCGCGCAGCACCTGTTCGTGCAGCCGCCGCCGCTTCTCCTTCTCTGCAGCGGCGGTCCTCTCCTCGTCCAGCCGGGTGGCGTACGCCCGCTTGGCGGCTCCGCCGGCGGGCGGCGGTGCGGCGGAGGTGGAGGGGCCGGCGGCGGAGGGCGGGGCGGAGAGGTCGCGGGGAGGAAAATCGCCGAAGGAGGCGCGGAAGAGCTCGCGCCTGACAACAACAAGTCGGGTCGCCGAACAAGAAGCCGGGAGCGGCCGCGGACGAGGTCGCGCCAGATCGCGTCGTCGGCGGCGAGCGATGCGAAGGAGCGGGAGACGGAAGCGGCGCGGCAGAGTGCGGCGGCGGGCAGATGGGCGAGGATGGCAAGCTGCAGCTCCGGGCAGAGGTCGACCAGCTCCGTGGGGGCGCCGGCGCCTGACGGGTCGAAGACGGTGGCGCGGAGGGAGCAGAGGAGCGGCTGCAGCAGCCTGGGTGGGGGCGAGGGCGAGGGTGAGGGCGAGAATTCGGGTGAGGGTGGGGGGGCTGGGCAGAGAAGAGGGAGCGGCTGCAGCTAGCCTTGCCCCGAGCAGGTGAAGCAGAGGCCGCAGCGGGGCGAGCGCCGCCGCAGCTGCGCCGACGCCGGAGACGCGCGTGGCGTCGACCTGCACAGAGATGAGCTGCTGCGGGCCTCCTCCTTGCAGCATGGCGTGCAGAAGGACCGAGCTCCCCATCGTCACGGCGCGGACCTCGAGCAGTGGCGCGCCTGACTCGTGAACCAGGATCCATCAAGACTGATGCACTCCGGCACCGGATCCGCTTCCCGCTCGAGCAGCGGCGCGCCGGACCCGCCGCGCCGCTCGTGCGAGTACGAGAGGGCGAGCATGCCTGATGGGATTGATGTGATTGTCACCGCTCTTGTCGTTCTGATTGCGAGAGGGCGAGCCCTCTACTGTACCTCCGCGGCTACGCCACCCTCGAGGCAGCCCCGCGGCTGCGCCGCCCTCAGGGCCGGTGGCTGGCCCGTCGCCGCTTGGCGCCGGCACGAACCCTCCCGAGGCGAGCAGCGCGTGCGCCGCGAGCAGGACCACGTCGTGCGGAGCGAAGCCGCACCCTCCTCCCCCGCCGGCTGCAGCGGCCACCGCGCGACCAATGGAGAGCACTATCGCCTCTTGCACGCACGCCCCCCCCGCCGCCGCAGCAGCAGCTGTGGGCGGCGCTGCCGCCGCCGCGGGCGCACGCGCCGCCCCCTCGACCTGCATGGGCTCCTACATTCAAACCCATCGCCCTCAGCAGATCATCAGTCGACTTCGGCCGCCGACCAGCGCGGCCGCCTCCGCTTCAGAGGCGTTGGCGGCGAGCGAGGCAGCGGCGGCAGAGAGATCGCCGCCGGCGGCGGCGAGGGCGGCGAGGGCGTCGCCCCGCGGGAAGCCCATCTCTCCCAGCCTCCGCACCGCGCCCTCCCTCTCCGCCCTCGCCGCCGCTGCCGCCGCCGCCGCCGCCGCCGGCGATGGCGGAAGGCCGCCCGCGGCGGCAGTGTGCGGGGCGGGGGCGGGGGCACCTCCGAGAGGAGCGCCGCCTTCGCCGAGCGGGTTGGCGTACGGCACCACAGCCGGCGCCGGCGCGAACGCCGCCCGTCGTGGCGCCGCTTGCGGCGGCAGGTTTCTGTGGCCTCCGGACGGCGGCGCGGCCGGCGCGGCGACCGGAGCGGCGGCGGCGGGCGGCGGAGCGGCGGTGGCGGCTCCGCCACTGCCGGGCTCAGAGGAGAGGAGGTAGAGCAGGTCTCCGCCCGCAAGCCCCACTTGCGAGAGGGGCGTGCCGGCGGCGGGCGAGAGCGACTCTTTCCGGTTGAGGGAGAGGGAGCAGGCTGCAGACGGCAGGCCGGCCTCGGCGGCCGCCTGCGTCAGGAAGGCGTCGAAGGCCAGCGACGGCTCGACGCGCAGCTTGAGCGTCCCCCCCGACGGCGTACGGACGCGGAGAATCATGAGTATTACTGGCGCCTGTGTGCGGAGTGAGGTGGTGGAGAGGGTGGGCGCTCGCAGCCGTGGCGAGTGCCGCCCTCGCCGTGCGTCACGTGAGGAAGGGCCCGAGGAAGGCCACCGGGCGCACGTCGGCCCAACCAGGCTCCCCCTCGAAAAAAGAAAGCAAAGTCGCGAGGCCCAACTCGGTAGGCCACTAGTTTATCGTAGGGTACTCACGGATACCTCTCCTGAGCCCCTCTCGTGTGCCCTCGCGCACATCGCATGCGGTCTTCACTCAGCCTCCGTTGCTGTGAACACCAAACTTGCACTTCAGCTGGTGCGCGGGGGGGCTTTCGCCGCCTACGGTTTCGCGAGCGCGCTTGGCCCTCGCTCCTCATGCGCGGCGCTCTCGCTGCGCTCTCTCCCTGCTCATGGGACCTGATGCCGCGCCACCTCTGTGGCCGCTCCATCCTCTCTGACGGCGCCAGCCCTCCGGCTGCGCCATCTCTCTTTGGTTGGCACAGAATCTGTGTCTGCGCCATTCTTGCTGTCGCTGGCAACTGTTTCTGGGCAGCAGTACACGGGCGCGCGCAACTCCCTACTAGCTCAGGCGGCGAGCGTGCAGCAGCGGCGCACGCTCGAGGCTGTGATGGGCTCCGCGCCGCGGTGCGAGCCCTCACTCTTCCCTTGGCTTCCATGCCAACGTCTCGACGCAGCAATGCTCCAAACACACACACAGCGCCCTGCAGCTCGCGCCGACCCCACCTGCAACACCCCAGGTCGTCGGCGCGGCCTCGCACGGCCCAGCCACAGCTGGGGAGGCGGCCGTCGCTGCTCGACATGCGGGCGCCGTCGAGCCTTCGGCCGACGAGCCGCGGAGCCTCGCCGCAGCGCCCCCACACCACGGCCGGCGCGGGAAGCTCCACCTGGGGCGCCGGGCAGGCACTGGACTCGCCCGGCGCATCTGCTACTATCGGCCTCGACGGGACTGCGCCATTGGAGCTTCAATGCCAAGGCGTGTCTGCTGACTCTCGCTCGCCCCTGGCGCGGCCCGCGTCTGCGTCGAGCGGCGCGTCGCCCTCGCGCCCCGCGAAGGGAGGTGTGACGTGTGAGTGAGTATTCTTGATACGAAACCACGACGACACACACCAGTCGACTCGCATCGGTTGCCTCCATGAACGGCGGAGCTATTGGCTCGCGTCCACACCACACCTGGCTCCAACGTGGACACGCCCATAGCTGGGGACACTACTAGGTCACGCATGGCATCAGAAGTTTTATCTCTGGGCCCCGAAAGGCATCTCTAGCAGCGTCGTTACGCATGCGCCCTCCCCTCCTGGGCGCATGCGCCTCACGTCTCGCCAGAGCCTAACCAGCCCTTGGTTGGTGTGCGACGAGACGAGTTTTTCGCCATCGCAGCGAGCAGCAAGCCACTCGCCGCAGCAGCCGGAGGCATCGCCGCAGCACTGTCTGCGCCGCGGTCCCGCACCCGTCGACGAAGCTCCCCCCGCGGAAGACCGCGCGTAGCGACGCCTTGAGCTTGACAATCGAGATGAGCGCGCTTGAAGCTCGCTCACACACACACTCACCCAAGGGAGGGATGGGCGCCTTGTCTGTCGTGTGGCGGCACACGGCGGATGCTGTGCGTTTACTGGGCCACAAGTTTGGTTTCGGCAACACCCTCGACCAAACCTTGCTCAAGGTTCTTGGGTGCAAAGAGCGCGGCCACAAGTCACAGGGCCCGCTCGTCCATGCGACCGGTAAAGGCTGGGTCAAAGGGCACAAGGGACAGTACTACGACGCGCTCCATGTCAAGAACGGAATCGTCAAAATTTGTCTCGTCGAAAGCCAGGGCGGCATCGCGCCGCCAACCAAGAGAATCATCCACAACTTCGCCAAAGAGGTCGGCCAGCCCGAGCGCCGTCGACCGCACCGTCCACCGACTGCGGCACAGCCTCCGGCAGCGCCCGGGGCTTTGTCCAGCACCACTCGCAACAGCTCTCGCGCGCCGCCGTCTGTGGCGACGCGCAAAACATCAACAACGCTGCTCGCAACATGCGTGTCGCGCACTCATTCATGACCGGTCTCAATGCCCCACCCCCCTGCGCGCGGGCCTTCTAGTCCCGCGGGTAGTCTCCCCCCATTCCCAGGGCCTCCAGGGCTCGCACCTCAACCTCTCACAGACCAGCGCATAGCCCCAGCGGAGGTATTTTCTTCTCAATAACAAGGCTGTTAATCGTGCACTATCACCCTGCCTATTGGTGCACCCAGCCTAGTCGACTAATTCACGTTTGCGAGTACGAAAAATGCTTCCCGTGCGAAAAAAAAGCTCGCAAGCACACCACCGAAAAGGGCTCGGCGAGATCTCTCGATTGGCATCACTTCCCAAAAATCGACCCCAAAATCGCCCTCCAGACCCTCCCTGGTGGCCAGAGACGCGCGCCGCAGGCGAAGCGCTCGCCGCGGACCTGCCCCGCCGGCCCCTGCCGACCACGTGTTGGCATAGCGCTCCTGAGAGCACCAAACCTCGCTCGTGTTGCCGCCGATAGAGCTCGACGCACGGCCGCAGTGGCTCGGGTTGGACGCACTGGCTTGAGCCGGCCTTTTGCTGCCCGGTGGGCGGCCGCGCTTTGGCTTGGCCGGTGGCTCCGCGGCTAGCTCAGGCGGCGGCAGCTGCTCGGGCTCGGGCAGCGCTGGCGCCATCTCCTCCGTCGGGGCGGCGGGAGAGGAGGTGGGAGCGTCGGCGGGAGCGTCGGCGGGAGGCTGAGAGGTGGCGCCATCTGAGAGAGAAGGCGGCCGGCGGGGCATGAAATCGGCGAGCGTCCGTTGGCTAGGGCCCTCCGCGGCCCGAGGCCGCTTGTTCTTCCCCTTCTTCCGTGCGCTGCTCGCACCAGAGAAGGGGAGGGTTGACTGCACCAGCGGCAGCGCCTCGCCGCTGGTGGACTCGCCCGAGCTCGACGAGTCGTCCGGCTTGTCGACGTAATCGAGGTCGCCGATGTCGTCGTCGCCCTTTTTGTCCTTCGGGTGCTCCTTGTTGAGTAGGCTCAGATTCGCTCCGCGCCCGGTCTTCTTTGCAGGCATCTCTGCAGCTCGAGGCAGCGAGAGCGGGCGCGCCGAGGACCAAACGCACCTGCGAGTGCATAGAGACGGCCGGAGATGGGTCAATCGTAGGCTACTCATGTGCCCTCGATGGATGGGAGTGGTCTGGGCGCGAACGATCGGTGTAAAATGGAGCTAAAAAAGCGCGCGTATCGCGTCATTGCGAGCGACAGCGCGTTGCTCCAGGAGGCCAGCGCGGTCGAATCTGGCGATTCGACACCGGTCGCTGGGTGCTCCGGACCGGTCCCGATGGTGTGGGCACCGCGAGCGGCGCGCGGCGGTCTCGCGCGGGCCGTGTATACGCGGCGCGCTCACCAGTGTGAAAGATCGCGCTCTAGGCTGGTTGCACCAATAGGTACTAAGAGGGTGACTGGCTAGAGACGACGACGACGAGACAGTTCAGGTGGTCCACGCCTTGGTGAGAAAGAGGTCCGCGTATGGATTTGGGAGCTCGCCAGCGCACGCGACAGTCGTGGCGGCGCCGTGCCGGCTCAGCAGACGTAACGCCCGCGCTCGCAGAGGTGCCCGTCGGCGACCCGGCTCGGCCGGCGGCGTCCTTCGCCACGCCCGCCGTGTTCCGCGGGCTGTGCTCGGCATGGCCTGCGTGCCGCTGGACGGAGCAGTCGCTCGCTCGCGCGCTGCCGACGGTTCGCGTGTCGCGCTCTCGCTCGGGCGAGTACCCGCGCGACAGCGCCTCGGGGAAGCCTTGCCCTATGGAGACGGTGCCGACGGCTCGCTTCCTGGCCGCGTTGCGGGAGGGGCCTCCGACGGTGTACGTGCACGGCGAGGTGCTGCCCGACGCGCTCCTCGCCGACTGCCCGCCGCCGCACCCGCTGCTCAGAGGAGAGAGGGTGGCGCGGCGCTCGCTCTGGCTTTCCGGCGACGGTGCGCGCTCCCCGCTGCACTACGATCTCCCGATGGTGCTCCTCTGCCAGCTCCATGGCCGCAAGCGGGTGACGCTCTACTCTCCGCGCTACCACGACCTGATGCGGCCTCAGTGCAGCACTTGGCCCGCGCTGACGGCGCAGGAGCGCATCGCGGGTACGTCGCTCGGGGCTGCGGAGCTGCGGGGTTGCGAGGGTCTCATCGTAGAGCTGCGGCCAGGCGACGCTCTGCTGATGCCGAGCGGCTGGTGGCACGAGGTTGAGAGCGTCGGCGACGCGCGCGACCGCCTCTGTGCGTCCGTCGGCCTCAACTGGCCCTCGATCGCGGACGCGCTCCCCGCATTCGCGTCGCACCGCGATGCAGTGAGGGCGTACCCCGTCCTCACGCAGGGGCGGGTGGTGGCGATGATGCACGGCGAGGCGAAGGCGAGGGCCGCCCTGCCGCGAGCACAGTACGACCTGCCCGTGTTTGCGGAGTGAGACGCATATTGAAATAAATAAATATAAAATAAACAAAACGGTCAAACTCTGAAAAAGGAAAAGAAAAATGAAGAGAAAGAATTTAAACAACACAACTCTCTCTCTCACATAAAGGGTGTGGAGCCTGTCTGCTATTGCCGCAGCCACTTCACAGCGCTCCTGTGGGAAGAGGCCCAGGGAGGAGCAGCATGAGCTCCGCGAGACCGAGGCCCCCTCGTGGACCGTGAGTTGAGGAAATCGAGGGACGCGATCCACCTCGCCACAGACGGTCCCGCGCCTCGCCGCTAAGACGGCGGCACGGCCGCAGCTCGTGTGCGTGTCGCCGTCTTTGTCCGGAGTGAATACTCCAACGCGCTCGTCGGTGGCGGCGGCTTCCCTCAACCGCTGCGCCGCGCTCGGCGAACCTCGACAGCGCCTTCGGTGGCATGCATCTCTTTGCGCCTGAAGCCTGGAGAGCAGCTCCTCTGCTGCTCACACACTCTGGCCTCTGCACAGTTGGCACAGCCTACTGTGCGGCTGCCACAGCTGTGACAGTCAGCGATGGGCTCGCCCTCACTGGCCGACTCAGTCACTTGTGCTGCGGCAGGCGAGCGAGCGCCAGATGCGCCTCACCCGGCCGAGCTACGAGCAGGTCACAACGGACTACGCTCCGGGCTACACAAAACTCTCCGTCAGTCACAACTCGCGGTTCAACGCCGACTCTGCAGACGCAGCCGCCGCGACGATGGCGCCGCGCGTCGGCAGCTCCGTGTCCAGGAGCCGCATCACTGTGCCACCCGCGCCCGTGGTCTCGTGGTACGGCAGCCTTGCGATCGCCTCGAGCGTCTCGAAGCCGGCGGCGTCGCGCAGCTCGCCCCAGATCGTGAAGCTGTGGCCCCACTCGGCATGGGCGTCAAGCGCGATGAAGAAGTCGTCGCCGTCCTGGATTCGCGCGACGTAGCCCTTGCGCACGGCGGCTTGGCCCTCGGTCGGTGTGCCGCGGAGGCCGGGCAGCCTTCCCTGAATAAGCGAGTACGGACCGCAAAGGATCTCGCCGCATTGGCCGGGCGGCGCCGTTGGCACCGCCTCGTTGCGATAAAATGTTGCGGCGGTGCCCTCGTCGCCACGCTTGCCGACCGCAGCGATCACTGCAGCCACGGTGATCGGCGATAGGTCGGGGCGCAGATCAATTCGTATGGGCGCGAGGTTGGCGCCACTCGCGAGGCGCAGCTCCAATACTTGGCCACCGGCGGGAGGTCCAGCGAGCGCCATCTCGTCGATTGCAGCGCGCGGGTCCTTGAAGCCGTGCTTGGTGCACGCGGACTCACACGACTCCCACATGAAGGCAGCGTTCCTGTCGCATTCGCCGGAAGCGGCCCAGTCGTCGCAGCTCGCCGGAGTGGGCGCGGCGCTGCTAACAGCCAGCATCAACGCGATGATCCGCCGCACGCCGGCCATCTGTCGGGCACGAGAAAAAGAACGCTCGGGCCTCGGCGAAGAAGTCTCCTTGGCGCTTGGCTGCGTGACTAGTTTTCATAGTGAAAACCGGCGATTTCGAAGCGCCCACGTGGCGGTTCGCGAGAAGGAGGGAGAGCGTTTCAGGGGGCTCACGGCAAGGACACCGACCGAGGGGGGGGTCGGTCGTCACACCTCCCGCCGCCGAGAGAGCGACCGACCGGAGGGGGGGTCCGGTCCACCTCGGGGGCAGACCACCGACCGGCGGGGGGGTCCCCACGAAGTAGGGGGGGTGGGTACAAAGTGACGCTCGTATGAGTGAGGACAGGAGAGAGAGAGCGTTTTGTGGTGTTGGTGTACGCAATAACGGGACAGGGTGGTTGTTCTCTCTATCTCCTCTTCTAGCTCTTAGCATGAGCTGCGCCCGGTGTCCGACCCCTTTTGCGCAGCAACACCTTAAAGTTTTAGGCCCTCCAAATTCGGGTCGGAGCGTAGCGGAGTGGGCCCCGAGTTTGAAAAGGGCGACGGACGCTTGCGTCCTAGCCTCCAACAACGCCTCCCCGGCGCAGAGGGGCCCCCGGAGGGATGCACAACCGCTCCACGCCACGCCGCTTGCGGCGGTCCTCTTCCCAGCTCCGCTGGACCGTGCGTTATCTTTTCTGCCCCCCCCACCGCTTAGTTTGTGTGCATGGCGCACGACGCGTTTTCCAGCCACTGCTCTCGGCGGACGTGGCCAGCCGCTGGGTCGCTCCTCGCGTACTGCGCTGGCACTGCCAGCGCGGGCGAGAGCAGCAGTGCGGGCGAGAGCAGCAGTGGCAGTGGCGAGAGTGGTGTTGGGAGTGGTGGTGGGAGTGGCCTGCCTGCAGGAGCACGCGTCCTTGAGCTCGGCTCGGGGACAGGCTGGTTCGGCTGCACCCTCGCGGCTGTGCGGCCCGATCTTAACCTCTGCCTGACCGAGATGGCAGAGGCGGGCGCCTTTGAGGCGCTGTGCCGCAGCGTGCGGGAATTCAAGCCGCCGCCTGCGGCCGTGAGATGTGCGGAGTGCACGTGGCCAGACGTCGGCACGCTCGGAGATTTCGACCTGATCGTCGGCCACGCTATCTCCGCACCGAAGAAACCGCATGTGGATGGCGCGTCCCAACCTCTCGTGACGCAGTGTGTCCAGGCTCGGATCTCGTCTACTCAGCCGCAGGGGCGCGCGCCTTCGCATCCATCGTCGGCAAGCTGCTGCGGGCGGGCAAGGCGGCGGAGTGCCTCTACGCGCACACTGCAGAGCGGTGGGGCTCGAGCGGGTTCGACGCGGCGAGCCTCCCCGTCGCGCCGAGGGCTGTGAGCTGCGTCTCTTCACAGTGCCTGGCAGCGTGAACAGGACCTCCTCGAAAGCCTTCGCGGCGAGGGATTGGTGCCGTCACTGGCGAGGGGCGTGGAGGTGCGCCAGCGGAAGCGCTACCGGCCCTCTGCAGCCGGGCGGGACCACCCGATGTCATCCGAGTAACCCAGATTCTGGACCGTTGCAGCATCGGGCGCCTCCTCTAAGCGCGACGCGCCCACGACGCGTGCACAGGTCGGCGACGACGCGCCCGTCGCCCAGCGCAGCTTTGTCTTTCGCGTGCGCGCCTGCCCCGGCGCTGTCGCCGCGGGAATGTCGCACGGCGAGGCGGCGGTGGCGGAGACGGTGGCGGCGGAGGCGGCGGAGGCGGAGGCGGCGGTGGCGGAGACGGTGGCGGCGGAGGCGGCGGCGGCGCGTGTCTTGACACGAGCTCGGCGGCATCGCGCGCTGGTACGGAGCCGGCTTTCGGAGGAGGTGGGGGGGCGGGAGGGGGGGGGGGGGTCGCGACGGGCGTGAGGGACTGGCGGTGATGAATGGCGCCTCACGGATTCGTGGCGTGAACAGGAGCGCGAGGAGGAGGAGTTCGGTCAGGCGCTATCCGAGTTGCTGGAGACGAGCCTGGAGAGAGGCCAGAGCTGGAGGCCTGCACAAGCAGCACCTTAGACCCCGAGGCATGGCGACGACCGACCAGCGAGAGAGAGTGGTTTTGTTGTTTCTGTCGTCGACGAGCCTCCGGAGCGAACAAGCAAGCCGGTGTCGTCTAGCGAATGTGGCTCTTGCGAACATACGAATGTACACCAGTGCTTTTTCTTCCTATAGCGCGGCCACGCACCAAACAACTCTAACACTCACACGTAATTTGGGGCCTGGAGCCCCTGGACCACACCCACAAAGATGAAAGAACCCTGCACAAAGATCGCAAGGGCGGGGACCTGTTCCTTTTTACCCATCTCACAGTAGAGGTGTCCCGTTTTTATTTATTTATTTCACAATGATGTTTATGGTGGTTTAGCCCTGTTCACGCGCGCGCGAGACGTGCAGACAGGGTTGACAGGTGAGAGCGAATGGCGCGGTGTTTTTCGTTGCAGCCGTTCGAGGCTCTTTTTTTCTTTTGGCATGGGTTCGAATTTATCTACAAGAAAGAAAGAACCCGGGGCGTGTGTTTTCATTCAAACTCGCGTGAAAGTGCGCGGCGGGTTTGTTTGTGGTGGTCGTACGTACTTATAGCTTACTGGGAGAAAAGAGAGAGGGGGCGTTGTGTTCTCTAGGCCCCTAAGGGCCCTACGCGCGGCGTGAGAGCTCCTTTGGTTGTACGAGTAGATAGATGTCCGCCTGGGGCGGCACTCCGCTCGCGACGTGTGGGGAGGAGCTGCGCCCGCTGAAGAGTCAGCTGCTGCGCGATTTGCAGCACTGGCCGCATGCGTCCATTCGAGAGCAGGTGCCTAGCGGGGATGCACGTGAATTGTACGGATAGGCCAAATCGCATAGATTGCCACGGCCTTGCTCCAACCCGTGCCCATAGGATCTGGACACGCTTCGCGAGCGCAAGGTTGATCCCGGCGTGAGGGTTGCTCTCATCATTGCCAACGGCAGCGTCTACCTCCCATCGCAGACGTTGTCGGCCAGTGGAGTGCCGGTCACATGGCCCCGTGGACGCCACCCCCTGCTCGCGCAAGTTGTCGCCGATTTGCGAGAGTTAGCTCCATCGCTGCCCAATGTCGAAATGGTGCTGAATACAGACGACTATCCGTTTGTGCCCCGTCAGCCTCTCTCTCCGGACAGGCCAGTCGTGCCCCCACTCTTCTCACACTACCAAACGAGCCGGCATGATGACATCTTGTGTCCCAGTGGCTCGTTCAGATTGAGCGACTATGACCGAAAGATGCTGCGAGGCTCCGAGCACTGGGAGGCTCAGTTTCCGTGGAGGAAGAAGATGAACCGCTCGTTCTGGCAGGGAATGCCGTATTGCGGCCTCAGCCGCTTCGGCCACTGCTCGCGCTTCTTGCTGTCCCATCTATCGGCGCAAAACGTCGTCTGTAGATGAACGCCAGAACGCATATGCTACCAGGTCACAGTATGGGTTCGGGACCTGTTCACACCAGTGTGATGGTAGGGGACACATATGTGCGACAGGGTACGCGCAGCATAGTGCCTCTCTATAAGAAGAGGCGCTGGCGGCTCTAGGCGTCTCCGCTCCTGGATGTCGGCCTCGTCGCTTACGAGAGCGAGAACGATCCCTACGTCCGGAGCCGCGGCCGGTCCGACTTCCTACCCAGCGCAACTCCGCTCGAGACGCGCAGCTTTGCAGACATGCGGCGACATGCGGCCTACCGCTTCCTGCTACAGCTCGACGGCCACAGCTGCTCGTACCGATTGCAGTCGCTTCTCGCGACAGGGTCGCTCGTTCTCAAGCAAGACTCCTACTACCACGAGTGCGGCCGAAGAAGGCACCGCCGTAGCCGTGAGCCGACAGCGCCTCGACGCCTTGGGACACACCCCGAGTAGGTACTACTACTCTGCGCTTCAGCCTGGCGTGCATTACATCCCCTTTTGGAACTCGTCGCCGCTGGACATTCTGCCGGCACGTCGACTTTGACCTCCGCCGGGCACAAGTATAAGACAGCGTGAGCGGGGCCGCCCCTCGCAGGTGCTAGCAGATGCAGCGGGCGTGCCTCAGCTGGAGACGATGAGAAAGGTTGCAGCGGAGAGCCGGCGGCTAGCGCACCGCCTTCTCAACGCGCGCCGCACCCCTGGACGCTGGGTCGCCACTCCCCTTCGCAGCCTGAGGTAGCCTACCTTCGTCCAGGCACACGCGAGGCATTGCTACTGGCGCGCCCTGCTCCGGGCTTACGCGAAGCGGCTGAGGTATGTCCCACAGCCGCATGAGAGGTGGCCCGCCGCGGTGCCGCTGCCTCCGCTGCCTCGACGCGAGCGCGCCATCGACTGGAGCCGCGTGAGCCACGAGTGGCGCCGGCGTGACGACGCGTCACTCGAGCGCTTTGATGAGGAGCTCGAGCGCGAGCTGGCGGCACTGCTCGCTGATGGGAGGCGCCTGGAGTCGGAAGCGGAGAGGCGGTCGCCGCAGGCGCCTCCAATTAAGCACCACCCGGGCGTGAAGTGGTTTTCTTAGTGCTAGTCCCCCCCCTAGTGCTAGTCCCCCCCCATCGTGAGGACAACCCCGGCAAGTCGCCGACCACACCCACAAAGAACCCTGGCTGCACAAAGACCGGGCACGGGCGGGGACCTGTGTTCCTTTTTGTTTATTTAATTGAGGACAGAGCGACGCCCTTTATTTCCGCGCGCAACACCAACGATCGCAGGTGAACACACTCTCCCGACCCCCCCCCCCCAAACCGCGGCGACCAACGCGACCTTTGAACTAACATGTGAGTTCCGTCTGCCTCGCAACCGATCAGACCTGCCGCTGCACCGACGACGCCTCGCCTCCAGAGACGTCTCGCGCCTCCGCAGAGCTGCGGCTGCTCATCTTGGCGAACACCCGGCTGAGGCCGCCTAAGCTGCGCTTCGCGAGGCTGCCGCGCTCGGCGATGCTGCCCGAAAGGAGGTCCGCCCGCGTCCGAGCGGGGGTCGCGCCGAGGCTCTTTGCCAGAAGCACGAGCGACACCTGCGGACAGGGACGCCCCTCGTCACGAAGCTCGGCGCACAAATGGGTGAGACAGAACGCGCGCCTTGCGGTGGCGCCCCGGGAAGCAGGATGTTGCGAGGTCCTTGTAGAGTTGAGCTCCTGCGGCGTCGGAGGGTTTGGGGGGCGGGAGCTGAGATTGGGCAGTGGAGAGCATGCGCTCTCTACTCCGCGAGCCCGCTCCTGCGGTGTGACTTCAAAAATTCTACTTGACGCTACCGCGCCCACTGCTCATTGGAAATGGGCACGGGACGCACTCACCATTGGGTTGTCGTGCGTATGTGCCCACCTCGCATTTGGAGCAGCTTGTTTGTCCTGGGTGGGGACTCGCGGTGCCGGAGGGGCAGAGACGGCATGATTTGATTGAGGTGGAACGGGTTTCAGGGTTGTACCTGCCGGCGGGGCACGCATGCCGGACCATGCTTCCATCCTCCACCTCGCAGTAGCCGCCCGGCTCGCACTCCTCACAGGCCGAGCTTCCAGAGCTCGCCGAGTAGGTTCCGTCAGGGCAGACGGTGCAGTTTGGCTGCCCGCTCTCCGACTGATACTGTCCACGCGGGCACTTGAAGCAATCCTCGGGCCTGGACGCTCCCAACAGCGGCATGTAAGTTCCATTGCCGCAAGGAGTCGGGATCACGGTCCTCTCCCCGCAGTAATGGCCGAACGGGCAGATGCCGCTGCAGGTGCCCGTCTCCAGGTTGCTGGCGTCGCCGTAGTGCCGCTCAGGACAGGCGTTGCAGCCGAGCACGTCGCCCTTGAACGCACCACGAGTGGGCATCCATTCGCCGAGCGGGCAGGGGAACCAGCTTAGTTGGGAGACGGCCGTGACGGTGATGGTGATTCCGTCGCCGGCGACGTTGGACACGAACTCGGAGTCACGAACTGCACCCGGCGTGGAAAAGAGGGAAGAAGAGCCGCTGTAGTAGAAGGCCGAGGCCGACGCGGCCCTGTTGCCGCTCATATTCGACTGCACGAGGGTTGCAATGCTCGCGCTGCTATCGAATCTGGCTCCTCCGCCCGTGTTCGCGGCCGTGACCCTTGATGGCGGTCGCGCTCAACTGCATCGGCCATCGCCCATCGCCCATCGGGGCGCCAGCGATCTTCTGCGAGTTGCGAGAAAAGATCCAGCATCCCGCTCAGAGCTCAGTCTGGTCACAGCTCAAAGTCAGGATGCCAGCGTAGAGGGCAGCGAGTGCCTCGGCCCTCGCAGCCACATCTCGCGCACGCTCCCCCCCCCCCCCCCCCTACGCCTCGCTCGGCGCCACGAGAGCAGCCGGTCGACGTGGGCACGAACCGGAAGGGGCGCCGCGGCATTAGAGAGCACTCCACCGCCACACCGTTTTTATGCGGGTATCTGCTGGTGCCTGCACCCTAGATCCGCCCGCGGGGGGCCAGGAGCCGGAACCCAGGCCGCGCAGCCACCGCGCCCAGCCACTGGTGCCAGCGCCATGCACACTGCTCAGATCGTCTCGAACAACGTAGTCGCCGACGTCATGAAAGAGCTCAAGGACGAGATTGCGAGCTCCGGCCTGGACCAGTCTGTCCTCAGCGAGCTGCGCAAGGTGGCGCGTCGTAATGCGTCCCGCGACCAACTCACCAGCCAAACGCACCTGCCCGCGTTGCCTGCAGGGATGGGAGGAGCACTTGAACCGACAAGGGCGCCTGCGCGACATGGCAGTCGACGTCGGCGACAGGCAGCAGCTGGTTCCGTCGCAGTACGTCGCAGACCGGCAGACGGTGGCGCAACTCAGAACAGACCCAAGAGCCATCCAGCGTGCCGCCACTGCGGCCGAGCGCATCTCCGACATACCGCCCATCGCAAACACCGACATCTACAAAGGAGGAGGCTTGAGGTAGCGCCACGCGCCGCCGACCCGTACCTGAAAACCCCTGAGCCCCGTGTGCGTCTCCTCCCCGTGCCGGCGTGTGTGATGCAGCGTTTACTGTGTAGTAGCCTTCCCTGACTGTACTATGTGGACAAAACGTCGCTCACCATTTTATCGGAACAGTTCTAGATTTTACTCTTCCGCTTGCGCGCCGCGCGCGGAGGCACTTCTGCGGGATCCGGGGTCTCGCTTCCGGACGGATATCGGACATCGGTCTCCATATATGTGCCGCACCTACCGGCGGGCGCGCTGCTTGGCTACGGCTGGCTAGACTCTCGACCCTCTTTGTCTCCTTGGCGGGGGAGCGGCAAACGGGCAGCCGAGAGCGGGGATGGTCCTTCCGGCTGGCTCCTCGACACATCACTGGGCAGCCTTTAGCTGCGCCACCTCCGCCTCCAGCTCCGCCACACGCTGCGCGAGCCCTCCGACGGAACGCTCGACGTACTTTGCAGTCACGTCCACCTCGAGGTTGACCGCGTCGCCGACGGCCTTGCGGGGGAGCGTGATGTGCGCCTGCGGCGGTGCGGACAAGCGGCCGGGCCGGGTTGGTTGGGCCGCTTCGCCGCTCTGCCGGGTTGGTTGGGCCGCCTCGCCGCTCTGCGATGGGCGGCGCGGCGCGCCTGCGTGAACGAGACGAGCATGAAATCGAACCAGCCCTCCGCCTGGTTGACCTGCGGGACACGCCGTGGACACGTCAGGGACGCGTCCTCGAGAGGAGGTCGAGCCGGTAGCTGCGTCCCGCTCGCCTCGCACACCGTCAGCGAGGTGCCGTCCACGCAGATGAAGCCCTGCGGCGCGGCGAGGACAGCTCTAGAGGAGAGGACAGCTAGAGGAGAGGTGCGGTGAGGCGAGGCAGGCACCGAACCCCCGTTCACATCTCAGAAGGGGGGGGGCGGGGGGGCGCGTCTGTGGTGTCGCGTCTGTGGCCCCCTCTGGTGGTGTGTGGTCGTGTCTCCCGTGCACGCGCCTTTGGCACGATGTATGGCAGCAGCGACTTTGGCGGCCGGACGCGCACCTGCGGCACGAGTACGCGGGGCGGTTCGGCATCCTGGCGGGAGCCGTCGTCGCTCTCGCAGGGGCGGTGCCGATCTGGTACCGCGCTCTCGCCCGCACCGAGGCGTGGGGGTGCTGCAGCGCACGTCTTGCAGACTGCAGCGCGAGCAGGCTCGTGGCGTGGAGATGGCGTCGTGCGGTGTGTTCGGCGCACGGGCTGCGAGTACAGCGAGCACAGCCGAACACAGCCGAGTGCGTCTCCTCTCGAGTGCTACTCTTGATCGCAGGGGTCCTGTGCTCTGCATCGGGGATCGCGCTCTGCATCGCGCACCGTCAGCGCCTCGCCGTCTGGGACCATCGCCTCGATGGTGCCGACGTCGTCCACGTGCCCCTGCACCAGGTGCCCCGAGTTGCGCCCGTCCGCCGCCAGCGCCCTCTCGAGGTTCAGCGCAGCGCCCGGCGCCGCCGCCTGCAGCGCAGGCAGAGACAGGCTCCGGTTCGAACCCTCTCTTGGCAAAGAGAGACAGGCTCCGGTTCTGCGAGTCTGGCCGGCGAGCGCAGAAGACACGGGGGCGTCTCGCCTGCAGGTTTGTCCGGCGGAGCGTCTCGGGTGCCAGGCCAACGCAGAACGAGTCCGCGTCAAACTTGGTGACGGTGAGGCAGACGCCGTTGACCGCGATGCTGCAGCCGAGGTAGGCACCCTCGAGCACCGTCGACGCCCCCACCTCGAGCTCGACGCCCTCGCCGACGCCTCCGTCCCAGAGCGGAAGGTCGTCGCGCTGCTCGAGCCGCCTGACCTCGCCAATCTCTTCGACAATGCCAGAGAAGACGCAGACGGGCGCCGCGCCGGCTCGCCGCGAGGCTGGCAGGCCCGCAGCCGCGCCGGCGCTCGGCGCCCACTGGCGAGGCAGCACGAGTGTCAAGTGGGCGATGGTGGCGACCGCGAGTGGCATTGGGCTGGTGGTGTGCGCTCGGCCTCTAGGCCCGGTGTGCTCTCGCGCTGTGTGTGCCGAGGGCGAGGCGGCCGCCGCGCCCACCACGATAGATTTTTTTTTGAGACCGCCTTCGCCAGCGTCCACCCATACCGCGTTGGTGTCCAGTCCGAGCCTGGCTGTTCTTCACCTTTCTACCTACCTACCTTCGGTGTTAAGAAAACAGCTGCCCTAGGGCCGGGAGAAAGGGGAGTGACAGTTTGGGTGCGGTTTTATGACTGCACTCCAAGTGCTCCAAGTTGGGGCGGAAAGTCGAGCGAGCGAGTATTTCGCACTCCATGTGCGAGACCGCAGAGAGAAATGAAAGCCGTCCGTCCGGCTCACAAGTCCGGCTCGCGCGCCCCGAGCTCACCGTCTACCGCACTGATCACTCTCGCCCCCTCGCTCCCAACCCACCCACCTTGCCACGGGCCGCGCCGCGCAATCTCGGTCGATCTCGCGCAATCTCGGGCGATCTCGGGGCCGCGCCGCGCTATCTCGGGCGATCTCGGAGCGTCGCTTGCGCGGCGGCACACCTGCTCAAAAAAGGAAGGGCCCGGTTGGAGCCACGGGGCTCACGCACTCGCTCAGGGCGCCGCCTCACTCTGCGCCACTTTTGAGGCGTTGGCGAAGGCCGGTGAGGCGGCGCCCCGCGCGGCGCGTTCCTCGCCCTCCACGCCGACCCCTGCGCACACCGCTCATCTCTCGGCCCTCCTGGGGTTACTCTCGCGCTCGTGCAGGGGAACCCGGCGGGACTCCCTTCCCCCCACCTCCGACGGGTTGGGTCGGTTCTGCGCCCCTTGGCGCCTGTGCATATCGCGTGCCCGCCCGCCAAGGCTGGTGCCAAGGCCAAATCAACTGCCAAGGCTGGTGCCAGGGCCAAATCTACTGCCTGACTGGTGCCAAGGCTCAAAGGCTCTCCTCTCTCCCTCTTTTCCCTCTCCACTTCTCTCCACTCTCTCCCTCTCTCTCCCCTGACTGAGACTCTCTCTGCTCGCTCCGCCCTCTCTCTCCCTCCCTCCCTCCCTCCCGCTCGCGCCCCCCCCCCTCTTCTCTCCTCTCTCCCCCCTCCCCTCTCCTCTCTCCTCCTCTCTCCTCTCCTCTGCTCTCCTCTTCTCATCCCCTCCCCTCTCCTCCTCTCCTCTCTCCCCCCCTCTCTCCCCCAGCAGCTTCCTCGAGGCCGAACAGGTAGACCCTCCCTGATCGCTAAGCTACCACAGGGGGCGGCCAGGTAGTAGACGTCGTCCGCCGCCGCCTCCGCCGCCCGCGTGCCTCCGCCCCGCTCAGCATTACATGTACATCAGGAGGTGCCAACACCAGCAGCATCTCAAGGAAGCAAGCGCCGCGCCTTTTGCCGCCGCGCGCCGCCGCCGCGCCGACTGGCTCCCGGTTCGAATCGTCCTTCGCGGAGCGAACGCGGCGACACGGGCGCACGTCGCGCGCGTGCGCGCCCGCGACAAGACGACGGACGAGACGAGAACGAGAGATAAGGAGAAGTAGACGTTGATGTTTTTGCTGCCGCGGCCGCGCCGCGAGCTCGCGTTGCTTTGGCGCCGTCGAAGCGATGCGTCCCGCTGCGTGAGATGGCGCCGCCGCGGAGTCGGCGCCGCGATCAACCGCGCGCCAGCGGCGAGCCGGGGGCGCGCAGCGCGGCGCGGCCACGCGACGTGCCGCCCATCGTAAAAGATTTTTTTGAGATGCCGGTGGATTGGGGGGGGGGGGGGGCATTGCGCTTCGGTACATCTAAAACGAGGTACATCTATAGCCAGAGCCACCGATCAACAGCCACTGACCGTCTACATACTATAACTGTCTCTAACGCGCCCAAGACACAGAAGTGGGGGACCGAATCCGTTCGCAGCGCGGCGCGCTGGCCGGGAGGCCACCGCGCCCTGGCTTCGAGGCGTCCCAAAGTTGCTGGTTGGCGGCAGGCGGGCGGCGCGGCGTCGTCCCGTTTGGCGAGGCAGAAGCCAGCCGGGGGGCTCCACGCTCTGGCTGGCGCGTGCCAGGCTGCAAAAGCAACGGAGGTGGGTCAGCCCACCGGGAAGCGCACCGCACTTCGGGGAGGCGAGGCGGCACGCGGGCGGCAGGCAGGGCGCGAGCGCTCTGCTCACCTCCTCCCCTCGCGTAGAAGGGCGCAGAGGGGGGAGACGCTGCACGCCCGCAAGGCGCGGCACCCGCCGACTGGCTTCTGACCGAAGGAGGCCTCCGTGAAGCCTGTGGCGGGTAGCGCGCGCCCTGATGCCACCGCGCGCGGGGCTGGGTTTGGGGGGGAGCCGGAAGAAAGGGCCCGGATCGAGGGCCCCGGAACGAAGGCCCGGAAGAGGGGGGGGGGGAAGAGAGGGCCGTGTGGCGTCTCTGCGCGCTCCCTTTTCAGAAGGCCGCTTCGGGCTCCGCCTCGTCGGCCGCCCGCGGGGGGGCGGCGAGGTCTTCGCCTAGCATCGTTCCCCACGGGTCGAGCCACCCCAAATTGTCGCAGTCGGCCGGCTCCCCTCCGTCCCAGGGGAGATTGCTGCCGTACGGGATGAGGTTGAAGGGGGAGGCGAGGGAAGGGGTGGCGGCGTGGCGCAAACTGCGGGCGCGCCGGCTGTAGGCCGCACTCGTCGGCCGCCAGCACTTGCGCCGCCGCCTACGCCCCTTGAACCCGACCCCCCAAGGCCCCCGCGTCTGCGCGCTAGAGTTGCGGCCGGGAATGGCGGCGAGGGCGGCCGGCGGAATGGCGGCGAGCGGCAGTGCGGGTCGGGGGCGCGGAGGCGGCTGATATCCTGAGCGATACCAGGTCCGGTGCGTGCCCTTTACCATAGGAATGGTGAGCGAGTCTGTGACCGGACCTCTGGATGTCCGGCGGCTTTGTGAGGGTCGCAAAAAAAAACGCGGTTGTGATCGAGCTGGCAAGACCCAAAAAAAGAAAGGAAAAAACAAAGGGGAAATCCCGATCGCAGCACTTCATGTTGGATAGTCGAGATATTGAGAGTGTGATCTGTGATCTGTAAGGGTCCGCCCGCAGGCGCATTTTGTATACCGAGGCGGTGCCCGGTGCCGAACCTGTCGGACCTTAAGACAGCATTGTAAATCCCTGGGCGAGGGTGGTGGCGTCCCCGTCGGGTCAGGGCTGAAGGCGGGGGAGACCAACCCGATCTCTCCGGCGTCCCGGGAGCGTGATTGACACCTCCCCCTGCGCCAACAGCCCCGTGGAGGGAGACCGCTCGTCTAGCCAATCAGCCTTAAGCGAGCGGTCTGGCCGTTGGAATGGCCGAGGTTGGTGGACTTGCGTCCTCGCGTCGGTCGTGGTTGTACAAGCAGCATTATGAACAAGTTACCATCTCCACGACACACTCGGGGAGGGGGGAGGTCCATGACCTAGTTGCCCGGGCGTGCAGGAGCATGCCCGGCCGTTCGGTCTCGCTCCCATCACCCGTCGACCCTATCCTTCTCAGCTGAGGCCAGAGAATTTGTTGGTTGGCTTTCGGGGTGATCCCCGCACTCGGTTGCGCTGGCGCTGTCTCTGGGCTTTCGTCAGCGGCTCTCCGTCCTCTTCCTGTTGCCTGCTCGCCCCCTGCCCCTGACTCATCGAACCGCTACGTTCGTTCTCAAATCGCCCCCGCTTATTCGGCGGCTGGGATGCCTCGTACTCTGGCTGTTCTTCGTCTACGTCCATCACTGTAAATTCGTCGTCTGTCTGGCTGCCATCGTTCGGCTGGCCCGTTTCGGGTGGTTGCTCGCTCGGTCCTGGCTCTGCTGCTCGGTCGGGTGTCTCCTCGTCGTCGCTCCTTGCGCCATCGTCGCTGTCGTCGTTGTCTTGGCCGGCGCGGGCTTGACTAGATTCGGTTCCCCTGTGCCCGAGCCGAAGTTCGAGTCGTATTCGATCCATGAACCGCTGCGCCGCGAGCTGGTTCCGCCGTCAGTCAACTGTCAAATAAGCAAGGACGGAGTCAACTGTCGGGGGAGGGGAGGGTCGAGCTGACTCGGCCTCTGCGAGTGGAGTCGGGCCGTGCGAGCCCACCGGGGGTAGACCCGTCGCGGCGGCAGCCGGACCACCGTGATCTACGACAAGGGGAGCCACGCACGGTACCGTCGGGTACTTATTTTAAGAGCAGGTAAACAGCAATAGATCCGGGTGTAGTGCCGGATCAGTTCCTGGAGCCAGGGGGACCGATTCGCGCTTGCCAAGGGACCAATTGCTAGACACCCGGGCCGGGGGGGGGAGGGGGTACAGGGGGGCCCGCACAGGTGGGCGAGCCAAACTCTGGCGGAGGCAGCCCGCTCACCCCCAGGCGCCCCTCGAACCGGAGGGTGGTCTGCCGCCGCTGCGCGGTCGGCGCGCCGAGCGCGGGAGACATATCAGCTTCGCGCCACAGATGGGGGGACCGATTCTCAGCAAGTTTGGCAGCGCGGGCAGTGTGAAGGATCGATTGCTGTACAACGAGGGACCGATTCCGTGAGGGCTGGGTATCGATTAGGCCGCTTGAGGGCCGGATCTATTGCTGTTTACCTGCTCTTAAAATAAGTACCCGACGGTAGGGTGCCCACAGGACCCAAAAAAAGAAAGGAAAAAACAAATGGGGCACTCCCGATCGCAGCACTTCATGTTGGATAGTCGAGATATTGAGAGTGTGACTAGGAGGGTGGGACGCTGGGGATTCTCAAAGGTATACCCTTGCTTGGAATGGCCGGATCCAGCCTTAACCCTTTTGCTTCATAGTGGTCATGGTGACCAAATCTCGATATATCTCCAGTCGTAGCGGTGGAACTTTTTTTTGGCTCGGTCAATTATTTAGCCATATATGAGAGGATCACGGCACAGTGTCGTTTGAGTCGACAGTAACTCTCCCACAGCCCACGTAACTCCGTCTTTTTCAGGCACCCGGAGCCCTCCGCGGCCGCTTCTACGCCGGCGAAGCACCATCAAGCTGCTGTACGGCCCCGGCATCGCCTCCCCTGGCTTAGCTCTCAGTCAAGATATTGTGCACATGGGTGGCCTCTACAATATACTCACTGACACTGAACCTCCCAGAGCTCGTCCCGGTCCGCCACGGCCATCCTCGGCCTCCGGCGGGCCCCCGGCCGCGGCGCGGTGCGGCGGCGTCACAAATCCGACCACAGAGCACCGGGACGCGGTCGGGCGATCTGAGGCCCAGGTAGGCGAATGCATTGCCCATCCAGGGCTATCACCTGGACCTATCAACAGGCGCCTGCGGCGCCGTGCTCAGGAGTTGGTTTTCACTCCCTCGAAATGTGTACGTAAAAGGGTTAAAAGTACGAGATCGCGCGCGCTTCGCGCACAGCACCGCCTGTTCTCCGCGGCTGTGTGACGACGCGTGCCGTGTGTGCCAGCAGAGTTGGGCGCGCGCGGCGCGACGGCGCCCGCGAGGGAAGGCGCGGGTGCAGCGGCCGGCGGCGGCCGTACCGCTCGCCAGCCAGCGCAGCAGCGGCCAGCGCAGCGGCCGCCGGCGCAGCAGCCAGAGCAGCCGGTGCGCGCCTTGCGAGGCGAGTCCTGCCGCCCGGCAGCCTTGAGGCGGCCGGGCGGCAGTACTCGTTCGAACTTTGCGAGCCGTGCGCGCGCCGAGGCGCCCGCGGCGCGCGCCCGCCCGGCTGCCAGTAGGAGGCGGCGCAATATGGCCTATAGTACAGCCCTTAGGAGGAGGAAGAGGCTGGCTGGCAGTGCTGTATGCCGCCGAGGGGCAGTTTTGGGGTGCTGTCACGGGCCCAGGGGGCTGCAGAACGCGTCCGCAGCCGGGACAACCCGCCCCCCCAGCCGAGGCCGGTCGAAGCCCACTTGCAAGCAGCCATGAGGAGTCCTCTTGGTGCTCCTGGCGCCCGTTGGAATGGCGAGCGCGCGCCGATGGGGGGGGGGGGTCTTGCTTGCTCCACACCGAGCGCCATCGGTCCGGACCGGTGCTTGCACCGAGGGGGTCGGCTTGCACAAGGTCTGTGCCGCGGGCGCTCGGCGCCAAGTGCAGTGTCACGCTCGTGCTCGCGCGTGACAAACCGGGGAACCCTCGTTTCCTATGTACTCGGTCCCCCAACGGAAGAGGCCTCGCTCCTATTGGAACAATCCAACATCAGATTTGCCTCGTGCGTCCCTTTTTGAGCCGGAAAGCTATTTTCTTTTGGGTCCTGTGGGCACCCTACGCACGGCCCCCCTCCGTCCGAGCTTGAGGAGGAGCCGGTGGAGGGGAGGGGCGAGCCGAGAACGATAGAGAGGCCGCGGGGGCGGGCGCGACTCGTTGACCGGGGAGAGCGGGCCCGACATCCCGGGGGTGGAAGTGGGTACGACCCGATGCCACCGAGGGAGTCGGGAGCGGGGTCGCCGGAGGCGGAGTCAACGGGATCGGGCAGAGAAGACGCAGCGGCGGCGGGGCCGCAGCCAAAGAAGGCTAGGAGGGGAGGTCGGCCCCACAGTCGTCGCGTAACCATCGGAAGGCGAACAGGAGGGAGGGCCGGGGGGAGGGAGGGCCCCCTTCGGAGTGGGGGGTAAGGAAACCGCGCGCGGAACGAGGGGTCCCAAGCGGTGATGTCAGGGAGGAGTGTGTGTGTTGTCGTGCTGGTGTCTGGTGTCTACTAGCCCCGAGTAGAGGGGGCGTTCCGCTGCTAGGGGAAACCCGGAGCGCAGAGCTAACCCTCGGGGACCGTGTTTACTTTACACCCCTTTCCCTGCGAACGCGCACCCCCCAGGGCTAGGGTTCTCTAGCCCGTAACCCGATCCCGATCATCCGGCCCGCTGGGTGCGCTTCTCAGCTCCCCGGCCCCGCGCCCCCTGAAGCTACCAACCGTAACGTAGGGAATCCTACCCGCAACCCAACCCCGCAACGTATTCCATCCAAGTGCTCCAAAACCACTAACCAGAGACGGCGTCTTGTCCTCGTGGCAGCCGCCATGCGGGCCTCCGGGCCTGCTGCGGCGGCGTGGCTGGTTGAGGCCGGGCTCGGCCCGGCCCGCGACGGCTGGCCGCCGACGAGCGCGCTCGCGCTGCTCGTCAAAATGGCAGCGGTGGCGATTGCGGCGACGGTCGTTCAGCCGTTCAGCGCTCAGGCGTCTGTCGTCTGTCGTCTGTTGACTTGTCGCATTTCGCACACGCGCGCGCCCTGAGCCCTGGCTGTCAGGCTGTCAGGTGCTGTCAGGTGATCTGTCGCGGGCTGTCGGGCACTGTCAGGCACTGTCAGGTGCCTCTGTCAGACCAGCTGTCAGGTGCTGTCAGTGCTGTCAGGTGCTGTCGGGTGCGTGTCTGACAGGCGAGGTGATCTGTAGCTGTCGGGTGCTGTCGGAGCTGTCGGGATTTGCTGTCAGACGCTGTCGGAGCTGTCAGAGCTGTCAGGCTGCTGCTGCTGTTAGACGTTGGGCTGTTGCTGTCAGGTGCTGTCAGGTGGTGCTGTCGGGGTGCTGTCAGGCTCTGACACACATCAGCCACACTTATGACACTATCAAGAGTGCGCTGACTATCAAGGGGGTGCTGACGCCGATGACGCCGGCGGCTACGCAGCTACCCCCCCTCCTACACGGCGTGATCACGCCGGCGGCGGCGGCCGCCTGGGGAGCGCAGATGGCGGCGCAGAGGCACAGGCGGCGGCGGCGGCACAGACGGCGGCGGCCACCCCCACCCAGACGCCGTAGGCATATGACTGTAGGGCCCCAGAAGGCTAGCTGGTAGCTTCATTTGTAGTAGCACAGCCGCCGGTGCTGGAGAGGGGTCCGCAGAGGTGGGGCGGGAGGGTTGAAAGAGAGACCCATGACCATCCCATGACTACATGGACATGGACCACACTCACATGTCTTTGCATGTAATTTTGTTATACCCTCATGGGGCACAAGAAAGAGGCTCTACGGGGTCTGTGTACGGTCTGTGCTGCTGTCAGGCTGTCAGCGCTGCTGTCAGGCCACTGTGTGCTGTCGGGCTGTCAGGCAGCTGTCAGGCTGTCACGTTAGGGCCTGACAGCGACGGGTCACCTCGCCTGTCAGGCTCTGCTGTCAGGCTGTCAGATACGTGCTGTCAGACTGTCAGAGAAAGCGCTGTCAGCGCTGTCAGGCTGTCGGGCACTGTCAGGCGCTGTCCGGGGTTTGCTGTCAGTCTGTCAGACCAGGGCTCAGCGCGCGCCGCGCGACCCGCGTCGCTCCGCGAGGGCATGAGCCTTCCGCGATTCGATCCCGCAGCCAAAAGCTGCTCGCTCGAACCGCGGCCGACTCTGCCATCGCGGCTGCAGCTGTTGAGCTCTCCAGAAGACCGGTGCCTCATATGCTGCCTCCCTGCGGTTGCTGCCGGCGAGCCTTGCGGTCCGCTGTACTACAAGGAAGTGTTGACTCGATGCCCCCCCGCAATCTTCTACCCCCACGACTCGGAACGCGAATGTGACAGGACCATCGGGTCCTTCGGCCACCAAAGCGAGATCACCCGAGAGCACTGAGTCTGCCTCTGGCCTCGCCTCCCTCTCCTTCAGGCATTCGTGCCATCCTATGGGTCGTCCAGAGTATCGCGACCTCTGGCTTGTCAGCCCGTCACTTGATGACACCATGAAGTACAGCGATCGCCACCTCGCTGGCCTCTCCGCAAGGCCTCCCGACCGCGTCGAACTCAACGGCGCGGGCTCTCTCGGCTACGGGACCGGCCCCAGCTTCGGCTGAGGGCTGACAAGCTGCCGACGAGCCCCCCGAGCCCAAATCACACAGTGAGCCTCGTGAGATTTCTTGTTGGTTTTCAAAAATCTCTCTCTCTCTAACCAGTCCTGGTACCTGGAGTCCAAAACCAAGTGCGTCGCCCCTTTGTCTCCTCCTACTCTTCCGACCAAGAAAACCCTGGGCTGCTTTGTAAGTTTGTATGCTCCCCCGCGCTGTGGTTGAAGTTCCGCCGCTGTTCCGCCGACTGCGGCTCTCGCGCTCCGCCGGACGCCGCAAACCTCCTCCGCCCCCCTCCTCTCCATCGACTAGGTTTAGATGGCCGGCGCCTGCCGCCTCTCTCTCTCCCTCTCTCCGAACCCGCCACTCGACGCCGCCCGCTCCCCCCACCTCGGCGCCGCCTCTCGGCGCTGCCCCGGCAGGTCACAGCAGCCGCCTCCGCCGGCACGCGTTGCTAAACGCCTACGGGACGAGCCGCGGTCGTGTCACGGACCACGCTCAGAAGCGGAGCCGCGCGCGCCGCCCGCGCGCGGCGCCTCCGCCGCCTGGCCAAAGACCCGGTCGCCCGCGCCGCGGTCGTCGCGCGCCAGCGCCTCGGCGCTGTAGATGGCCTGCAGCAGCGTGGCGCCGTCCATGTGCCCGCCGGGCGGCAGCGCCTGCACCGCCGCCTCGAGCCAGCTGCGCGAGGCGGCGTAGTCGACGAGGACGAGCCCCTTGAGCACAGGCGAGAGGAAGCGGACGCGCGCCGGCGGCACGAGCCCCGCGATTGCGAGCAGCAGCTCCTGCGCCAGCTGCGCGCCGTTCGCGACCAACAGGGTGGTGATCCCGTTGAAGGCTGCCGGCGAGAGGTTGCCGCGCGCGCCCGCCTGAGGCGAGGAGAGGGGAGTGAGGAGAGGGGGCACCTCGCTCTCTCCCACACACAGGCGGTGGGTCGTGCGCCCCCCCCCCCCCCCCCGCGTCTGGGGCTACCCCCCGCGTCTCCGCACCCAGCGAGACGGGCAATGCGGGCGGGGAGCCTCTACGGCCTTCAGAGGCCCAGGATGAAGTGGACGGGCGATGCGGGCGGGCAGCCTCTACGGCCTTTAGAGTGGGAGAGGCCCAGAATGAAGTGGGAGAGGCCCGGAATGCACGCGGGCGAGGGCGAGGCCAGCGAGCGGAGCCCATCTCGGGTAATCTCGGGTAATCTCGGGTAATCAGCGAGCGGAACCCATCTCGGACCAAAGCTTGAAGAGTCTCGGGGAGAGCCCGGCCTCGGGCCCATCTCGGAGCATCTCTCGCCCGCCTGCCGCAGTACGAGGAGCATCTCGAAGAAGCCGACGACGGCGCGGTTCGCCTCGCGGTGCTGGATGCGCAGCGCCGCGCAGCCGCACTGGAAGGAGGAGAGGAGCAGCTCTGACTCGGCGAGCAGGGCGGGGTGCAGCCGGAGAACGGTGGAGCAGAGCTCGAAAAAGTCGTCCACCACGTCGGGGTTGTCGGGGATGGCAGTCGGTGCGGCGGAGAGCAAGCGGAAGACGACGGCGCTCATGCGCGCGAACGTCTCGCGGAACGTCGGCAGCAGCTCGGGCGCGTCGTGGTAGCCGCGCAAGCAGACGTTGGCGACGTAGAGGAAGCACGAGTGCGGCTGCCGCTCGAACCAGCCGGTCACCTGCGAGAGAGAGCGCGCCCCAAGCTAGAGCTGAGCTCGAGCTGAGCCAGAGAGGCGTGGCCGGCGGGCGATGCAGGCGGCCTGCGGCAACAGTCGCGGGACGAGCGACCGGAAGTCGCCGCGGAACGGGCCCTGCGCCGTGTTGCGCGACGTGTGCTTGTAGCAGCGGCAGAGCTTCTCCATCACGCGCGAGTCGCCGCCGTGCCGCTCAAAGATCGCCTTCGGGTGCCGAGATTGGCCGAGATTGGCCGAGGTTAGCCGAGATTGGCCGAGATTGGCCGAGATTGGCCGAGATTGGCCGAGATTGGCCGTGCCGCTCAAAGATCGCCTCCAGCACGCCCCACAGCTGCTGCAGCAGGTGGACGGAAGGGTGCAGCGCGTCTTGCAACGCGGGCACGCGCGCGACCTCGTCGGCGGTCGGCCTCGCCCCCGGCGACACCTTGCCCAGCAGCGCGCAGAGCTGCTCGAGCAGCACCGACACCTCGCCTAGACACTTCCTAGACACTTCCTAGACACTTCCTAGACATGCTCGAGCAGCACCGACACCTCGCCCGGGCCGCCGCCGCCCTCGAGCGCCGCCTGTAGCCGCTGCAGCAGCGGGCGCGCGATGGCCTCCATGGCGGGCAGGACCTGTGGCAGCGGCAGCTGCGACACGACGAAGGAGAGCGCGGCGACGAGGTCGACACGGTCCGCGGGCTCGAGCGAGAAGGAGAGCGTCCCTGCCAGCGGCGAGGCGCGTGAGCTCGCAAGCCCGCCGCCGCCTCGAGAGTGGGGAGGCGGGCGGGGGAGGCGGGGAGGGGGGGGGGGGGGAGATCGCGCCGAGGTACATCTGGATGAGCTGCGCCATCGTCGCCTCCTCGGCGAGGTGCTCGGCGCACGCGTCGCAGAGGTGCTTCATTGCCTGCGGACGGGCAATCTCGGGTAATCTCGGGTAATCTCGGGTAATCTCGAGCCTGTGGACGGGCGGAGCCGTGAACAGCGCCTCTTTGGGGGGGGGGGCGGGGGGGCGACTCCAGTGCCACGGAGGGGGGGCGAGGGGCCAGGGGGCCAGGGGGCCAGGGGGCCGAGGGATGGGGCGGAGGGGTGGGGCGGAGGGGTGGGGCGGGATGGGGCGAGGGGCCGGAGGGATGGGGCGAGGGGCGGCGGGCGCGGGGCGGCGGGCGAGGGGCTTCGGGATCGGAGCACAGAAGTCGCCTGCGACGCGGCCGCGGCGTTCCGCTGCTGCTGCAGGCCCGACGTGACGTAAGTGAGCATCTGCGGTAGCATCTCTGCGTGGCGCGAGAGCCAGTTGGCGTACGTGCCCACGGTGCGGATGGCGGTGTTTGGGAGGTCCCCCGCCGCGGGCAGCGTGGGCAGCAGCTGGAGAAGCTGGTGCACGACTGGCGCCGTGAAGAAGGCGGGCTCGTTCGACGTGATCATCTGCCGCGCGCAAAAGACGCACGCCTCGATCGAACGCCACTGTCCGGCCGGGTCGGCGCCAAAGGCCGGCAGCCGCTGCTGCAGCGCGCCGTACACCTCCTCGATGCACGCCGTCGAAGAGAGCACCTAGGTACGAGAAGAGGTACTGTGCAGACAGCCGACGTGTGTGTCCCTGACCGCACTCGTACGCACTCACGTGAGTGTGTGTCCCTGACCGCACTCACGTCCCAGGAGAGCACGTGTGTGTGTCCCAGGAGAGCGCACCACGTGTGTGTCCCAGGAGAGACCGCACACACGTCCCAGGAGAGACCGTGGTGAGTCCCTGACCGCCGACCAGGCCGACGACTTCCGCACCACGTGTGTGTCCCAGGAGAGCACACCTTGCACGCGTCGGTGAGCACGTCGCCGACAGCGTACCGGAAGCGGCGGAAGTCGTCGGCCTGGTCGGCGGGCCAGCTGTCCGACTCGGAGGGAAACTCGACCAGAGAGCGGAGCGCCTGCAGAGCAGGCTAAGAGCAGGCTCAGAGCAGGCTCTCAGAGCAGGCTCCATCGTACCGCCCGCCCGCCGCGGCGGCACCTGCAGCAGCTGCCGGAAGCAGTCGGCGAAGAGGCCGCGCGCGTCCACCCGCTGCGCGTCGTTGAGCGAGCGGCCGCCGCCGTTGAGCTCCTCCGCGAGCATGTACCAAAAGTTGAAGGTGATCTCGGCGACGTCGGCGTCCGGGTGCGCGGCGCCGCGCAGGAGGCAGGCCGCCAAGCTGACGAGCCACTCGGGCTGCTGCGTGAGGAGGAGGTGGAGGCACTGCTCCCCCGTCTCGGTGAAGAGGCGCACGAGCGCGCGGGCGACCTCCTCGTCCCCCGCCTGAATCAATACAATCCTTGATGAGGTCTCCACTCCACTCAGCGCGGGCGACCTCCTCGTCCCCCGCCTGCACAGCCGCGTCGTACCGCCGCCCGAGCGCGAGCACGGGCGGCATGATGCCTGCAGGGGCGTGGGCGCGTCGTGGACGTGTCGGGCGTCGTGGGCGAGGGAGGGAGAGGGCGAGGGAGGGAGACAGGGAAGGGCGAGGTGGGGAGGAAAGGGGGGGGGGGGGGGGGAAGCGAGGGTGATGGCGAGGGCGAAGGCGAGGGCGAGCGCGAGGGAGAGGGCGAGGGAGAGGGAGAGGGAGAGGGAGAGAGAGAGGGCGAGGGCGGTGCCTGCGACGAGCTGCGCGTGCGAGTCGGCCTCCTTGCTAAAGTGGACCAGCTCGACGAGCATCTCGACACCCTCGTCAAAGAGCGTCTGGTCGTCGAGCGCCGCAAACGCGAGCCCGACCAGCGGCGACGCCATCAGGCAGTCCGCGGGCACAGACTTCGCCTTGAGCCAAGAAGCAGTGCAGCGGAGGCACGCCTGGACGAGCGGGGAGGAGCCGCGGCACTGCTCCTGCACCTGCCCCAGGAGCGCCACCACCTGCGGTCGAAGGGAGAGAGGCTGAGAGAGCCCTCGCACGCCCGCTCTTTCTCTCGCTCTCCAGCAGCAGTAGCTGCTGCTGCTACTCTGCTGCTACTGCTGCCGCTGCAAGAGCACCTGCGGGCCGGCGCCGCGCAGCAGCCCGCGGAACTCGTCGCGCCGCCGCGGCATGACGGCGACCTGAGGGCGAGAGGTACAGGGTAGGCAAGCCATCTCCACACGCTTTGGGTGGGGCGAGGGCCGGGCGATCCCCCGACTCTCGTCACGTCCTGAGACAGGCAAGAGCCCCGCGGCATTGGAAGTGCGAGGACCGGGCGGCGTGAGTAACGAGTGGATTCGCACCTTGAAGTTCTCCGCCTCCTCCGGCATCACTGTCAGCAGCTCGAGCAGGCAGGGCAGCTTGGCCAGCGCCTAAACAGAGGGCGGCTCCGAAAGCGGCTCAGGAACCAGCAAGGGAAGGGACCCGAAGGGCGGGTTGGCGAGCGCCTCCGCCGGCGGCGAGGTGAAGCGGCCGATGAGCTCGGGCACCGCCTGGCCCCACGCCTCCATGTGCAGCGCCAGCGTCGCCACCGCGAGGCAGAGCTGCGTCAGCACCACCTGCGGGCCGGCGCTGTAGCGGACGGCGTGCGCGAGGAGGCTGTCGCGGAGCGCGGCGTGCGACTGGGGAGGCAGCTCGGCCCAGTCGTACTGGATCTTGGCGCGCAGCGTCTGCGCCGCGAACACGTGCGCCGAGCCGTTGCCCACCTGCTCCGCCGGCAGCGAGAGCAGCCCGTCGGCGACCGTCCACGCCTCGGTGGTCGACTGGAAGCGCTCGAGCCAGAGGTTCGCGTCGCGGATGTGCTCGGGCCGAGCCTGTGGGTCCTGCTGCACCCGGAACGCCTCCAGCACCGACTCCATCGAGAGGGAGTCGAGGCGATGGGCGGACGCGTTGCTCTGCGGCGACAGCGTGTAGCTCGGACAAAAATACCGTGAGGCGAGTTAGGTGCTTTGCACTGAGTTAGGCACGGGGTAGCAGCAGTTAGGGCCCGGGGATTTCTTTTTTGGTCCGACGGCCGGAGCTGTCAGCTGACGTGGAGCTGACGAGGGTGCGGCGAGAGTGAGGAGGAAGGAGGAGGAGGAGGAGGGGGAGGAGGAGGAGGGGGAGGAGGAGGAGGAGGAGGAGGAGGAGTAGGGAATCTAGTAGCGTAGGCACTCGTACTTGAGCGTAGGTGTTCGTAGCGTAGGAGGGAGATGCCTCAGTGGTGCGGGCCGCGGGGCCCGTATGTGCCGGTGCCGGGCTGGACCGAGAGGTGGGTAGCAGGAGTTTAGGCACATTAGAACAGGAGTTCGGTCAGAGGAAAAGGGCTCCCTAACTCAAGCTACCTTACCTTAAGTTCGGCACCCTACGCTACCTGGGAATTTATACCGGTATAGGGAGGCGTGCGGCGAATACAAAGTGGAATCCCGCCCCGCCCGGGCGCCGCCGCCCGCCCGCCCGCCCGCAATATTAAGCGCAGATGTCCTCTTCAGCCTATAGAAGACTAAGACAGGGCGCGACGGCCGGGCTGGCGTCGGCTGTGGCCGCGGCTGACTACAACTCAATGGCCGGTGTGTGCACCCGGCCCCTCCCCCCCCTCTCTGCACTCCCCCCCACCCCCCCCCTCCCCCCCCCCACCCCACCAGCATGTACGTCTTTAATTAGCGTGTGTGTATGTGTGTACGACCTCCGTATGCGTGTGTGTGTGTGTGTGTGTGTGTGTGTGTCTGTATGTCTGTCTGTCTGTCTGTCTGTCTGCCGCTTCTCTTTGTTCTTCAGGAACCCCACCCACCCAGGAGCCCAGGAACCCAGCACAGCAGCGTAGGAGCGCAACCCTTCCCAAACCCTCCTGAACCCAAATCAAAAAGAAAAATCCGCGGGCGTTCTGCTGCTAGGGGAAACCTGGAGCGCGGAGCTAACCCTCGGAGACCCGTGTTTACTTTATGGCCCTTCCCCTGCGAACGCAGGGACCCCGTGTTGCGTGACTCTGTGCGATTTCGGGCCCGGGGTGCGGGGTTGTGCGTTTACGCGAACGCGCACCCCCCAGGGCTAGGGCTCTCTAGCCCGTAACCCGATGCCGATCATCCGGCCCGCTGGGTGCGCTTCTCTTTGTTCTTAGCTCCCCGCCCGGCCCTGGATGTGAGAGGTGTAGCTCGGGCCAAAAAAATTCTTTTGAGAGTCCTTTTTTATTTTTGAAATTCTTTTCATGGCTTTTTATATGATAGTTGAGGCACGTCCCTGGCGAGTAGAGGCCCCGCCCATCCAGGGTAACCTCTCATACCTATCCGGGGGGGGGCGGGGGGGGTCACTGTGCTCCAGGGAGACCTCGAGGGTGCGTCTGGCTCTCCGGCTGAGAGCGGCACGTCCCAAGGCGCGCGCCAGGGGCTAAGGCTCCGTCCTCCTCTCCCACCATGCTCACCGGCACGCATGAGGTCACTGCAGCAGCCGTCGGCCCTCATCAGCGCACGCCTCTCTGGCTCTTTGGCTCCGGCGATCAGCCGCCGACGGCGCCTCCCAGCCCGCCGAGCCGTCCTCCGCTCTCGCCACCGCCGAGTCCCCCAAACCCACCTCCGCCTCTGCCGCCGCCGCCATCACTACCACCCTCGCCGCCGCCGCCGCCGCCGCCGCCACCTCCGCCGGAGGCGCCGCCGCCACCACCCCTGCCTCCACCGTCCTCGCCGCCTCCGCCGCCGCCGCCGCCAGTGGAGAACGAGGGTGAGCCCTGCGTGCAGGCGTGCGGCCTCTCCTCCTTCAGCCTGGGCGGTTACGGCGGCGTGTGTGCCACCGGCTTTTGCGGCTCCGGCCTCTGCTGCCGCCGCGGCTGGACCGGGCAGGAGGGGTGCGGCGACACAGGGTGTGAGGGGAAGCACTGCTGCACCAACATCTACCCCTCCCCTCAGCCACCGCCTGCGCCGCCCGCGCCGCCCCAACCCCCCGCCCCGCCGTCGCCGCCGCCGCCGCCGCCGCACCCTCCTTGGGTCGGCCTGATGCATGCGGCTCTCGACACCACTTGCACGGAGCAGCCGACGCTGGACACGTACGCACAGTCGCATGGGCAGGCATTCCTCAACGGGGAGTTGCTCGCGGGGATCCTCAACGCGTCGCTCGAGATGCCCCGCCAGACCCTTTCCGGAGGCATCCCAAACGGCGCCGCCGAGGCGGGGCTCGAGGCGGCGGGCGTGAGCGGTTGGCAGGCGAGCGAGATCACCCGAGATCACCCGAGATCACCCGAGATCACCCGAGATGACCCGAACGTGAGTCCTCCTCTGAGCTTAGGCGAGCCTCGCCAAGAGCGTGCTGCTGCCTGTCGTCCGGCCGTATCTGGGCGACGGCATCGACAACATCGCGGTGGAAGGCTTCGAGTGCAAGGACTTTGTGATGCGCGAGGTCGAGACCGAGTACTGCCTCCCCTTCCGCATCGGCGGGCAGGTGACGGGCCTCAACGTCGTCTGCAGCGGCGAGTACGTGCTCGACCTGTCCTGGCCGGTCCAGCCGGTGGAGGGACTGCTAGACGAGCAGTCGCAGCAGCTGCGCGGCGGCTTCCGCCTCCAGCTGGAGCCCGAGTCGTCCCTCCTCCTCACCAAGCTCGACCTGCAGCGCGACGAGATCTTCACCGCCTTCTCCCGCTGCGACTTCCACCTCGTGCCGCGCGTGACGATGGACTTTCGCGGGCTGCGCTTCGCGCCCGACGGCGTGCGGCCGCGCACGGCAAGCGAGCTGGCCATCTTCCGCGCGGCGGGCGTCGAGGGGACGCCCGACGAGGAGGTCGACCTCTCGTCCTTGCGCGGCGACCCCGACTTTGAGGCGCTCACGTCGCGGCTCTTGTCGGCGCAGCGCTTCTTGCAGGCCGAAGCACTTCCGAGACACGTCCGAGACACTTCCGAGACACGTCCGAGACACGTCCGAGACACTTCCGAGACGCTTCCGAGACACTTCCGAGACGCTCGCTTCCGAGATCCCCCGCCTCCACTCCCTCCTCCGCACGCGCGACCCGCTGCCACGGCATACCCACAGACACGTGCTCCCGTGACCGCAGGGACTCATCTCGTGCGCGACCGGCCACTCTGCGGGCGCCGACTCCATCTACGCGCTCCTGGACCGCGTGCACCAGCAGACGTTTGGCATCGTGCCCGCCGAGGCCTTCCAGTGCCCCGACGTGCCCAAGTTCCTCTGCGACAGTGTGGTGCGGCCGCAGCTCAACGGGCAGGTCGAGAACGTGTGGGGGCTTCTGCACCAGACAACCTCGCTCTCGGGGCCGATCCTGCGATACATCTTCGTCCTGGCGGCGCTGACGGCGATGACGGCCGCGGTGCTGCTCGTGCCCAAGATCGAGACGCTGCTCAAGCACGCGCGCGATCAGCTCGCGTCGATGGACGACGACGATGACATCGACTCCCTGCTCGAGCAGTTCCTGCGCGCCGTCTCGTCCGGCGGCGCAGCGACGCGTCGCTTCAGCGCGCACTTCGACGGCGACGGAGACGGCGTCGCTGACGCGGGCTCGTCCGTCGTCGACCGCGCTGCCTTTGCCGGCGCGCGTGGGCTCGGCAAGGTCGGATCGCTGGCCGAGCGCACGGTGCTGCCGCTCTTTGCGTGGCTCGTCAACAAGACAGCGCACGGCGCGACCTGGCTTGCCACCTGCGTCGCCTGCCTGCTCATCTTTGCCGCCTCGACCCTGCTCCTCTTCGCCGTCTTCGTCGCCGGCTTCGTCCTCTTCACGCTCGTCAACTCGTCCCACTGGTGCAGCGACCACTCGCCCGTCACGGCGCTGCCAGAGGGCGCGCTCGCCGGCCTCGCCTTCCTCGTCGCCCTCTACCTCCTCCTCTGCCAGCCGCGCATGCCCCACGGCGTCAAGCATGCCCTCGTCCTCTACCTCGGATGCGTCTGCACCGCCTGCGGCCTGCGCGCCCTCACCCGCTCCCTACTCTCCGACGACCAGTGGTACTACCTCGTCCTTATGCGGTACGCCGACCTGTGCTACGCCGGCGCGCTGCTCGCCGTCTACTACCTCTCCCTCTCCGTCCACCTGCAGCCGGCCGACGCCGACGCCGACGCCGACGCCCCCTCCCGCCGCGCCGCCGAGCGGGGCCCCGAGGAGGAGCGCTCCGAGCCGGCGCAGCGGAGGGGGGAGCGGAAGGCGCTCCTCATCGCGCAGCTGCGCGAGGCCGCCTCGGCGGCGCGCGCGACGGCGGCGCCCGCCCCCTCGGCGCGGCGAGCGCCGGCCTCGCCCGAGCTGCCCTCGCCCGGCGGCTCGCCCGACGGGGTGCCGCCCTTTGTGCTTCCGTACGGCGGCGCGCGGCTCTCTGGCCCGCGCGGCTCTCGCGCCGCCGCCGCCGGCGAAGCAGGAGGCGCGGCCGGCGCCACTGTCGCGCGGTCGCTCGGGCTGCGCGAGGCTGGGCGGCAGGTGTGCGGCTGCGTCGGAGCCGCCCGCGCTTGGCTCGCGGGGGCCCGCTCGCGCTCGATACGCCGGCTGGGCGGCTGCTGCGGCGCGTCGGTGGTGCCGGCGCGGCTGGCGTCCTTCTGGCGATCGCTCGGGATGGACACGGCGCTGCACCTGCGCGTGATCGACGTGGTGTTCGCGCTCGGCGTGTACTGCCTCCTCTGCAGCCTCAACGACTGGATCATCACCGTGCTGATGGCGCTGCTCGCCGCCTATGCGTGGTTGCTGCTGCTCCTCGAGTGCGACTTGCTCCTGCGCTCGCGCGGCGACGAGGACATCGGGTGGGTCGAGCTCGTCGACGGCGAGCGCCCCTCCGCCGCGCGGGTGGCGCAGGCGGCGGCGAACGGCGGCGCGGTTGCGATGGCAAAGGACATGTACCTCGACGGGCTGCTCGACACGGAGGCGTGGGCGCGCGACGTCAAGGCGAAGTTCGTCGGCGGCGGGAGCGCGGTGCGCGCGGTGCGCTGCTTCTGGTGGGCCTGCCTCCTCTCGCTCTGCTCGCTCGCCACCACCTCCGCCCTCGAGCCGGTCTGCAACGACCTCCCCTGCCTGCAGCACACCTCGTCCTGCCCGCTGCCCTACCCCTTCAACCACCGCTCCCTCGGCTACACCATCGACCTCGCGGCGCTCATCTGCCTCGTCGCCGGCGCGTTCGCCATCCGCCAGGCCGCGCCCCCGCAGAACGCGCGCGCCATCGCGGACGAGGAGGCGGGCGCCGCCGCTCGGCCGGGCGCCGCCGACACCTCGTACCGCCACATGAGCTTCGCCGAGGCGGCGGGCGGTGACGGGCCGGCGTCGGCAGCGCCGCCGCGGTCGGAGCCCGAGGCGGGGCCTTCGGAGACTGCTGTCGGGGCGCCGTCGCCTCTCAAGAAGTGCATCGCGAGGGCGCCGCTGCCGCTGCTGTGGCTGCTCAGGCCGCGCGAGGAGCAGCAGGAGGAGACGATCGACCTGCCGCCGCCGCGCGCGAGCCGGTCGAGCAGCAGCATGCGGGACCTCTACTGAGGCCGCGGGCCGTGTTGGGTTGGCACTCTTTCGGGGGGGGGGGGGGGGGGGGTTGCAAAAGGGGGGCGCCGTTGCTCAACTTCATGGGTTGCGGGATTGTAGACCGGTCGCGGCGGGCGTGGGCGCCGTGTGCCACCGGAGAGGGGGCTGTTAGCAGCTTCTCCATTACCATTTCGTCATTGTTTGTACTTGGAGCACTTGGAGTGCAGTTATCAACCTCACATCGTCCAGGGCCGGGGAGCTCGGGAGTTTTTGTTATCTTATGACCCCCCAAACGAACACACCAGCGAGGGGGAGGGGAGACTACCTATCGAGGGGTGGATTTCGCAAGCAGAAATTTTGCACGCCTGCGCCCACTATCTATTTCCACGCATCGCGCCGAGCGACAATCGGGCGTAACGCGCGAGCGAGCAGATGTGTGATTGCGACGAGAGGCGTGGGGCGGTCGGCCAGCACAGTCTAGTGCGACTTCCGGGCGCCAACTAATCAGCGAGCTCGTGCCCGGCAAACTCGACCACCGTCTTTGCCTCGGCGCGCACAGACCAGCACCTGTGCAGCAGAGGGGAAAGGGTCACAACATGAACATTGTGGGCTTTGAGTGCGAGAAGTCGTTCGCACGCGAGGTCGGCGGCCAGGTTGGCGACGTCAGGCGGGTACCTGCCCTCAATAGGGAACTGACCGAGCGGATAGTAGTTCGGAAAGTTGGCGAAGGCGGGGTTGAGCACGCCCTTGTAATGCCCAAAGGGCAAGGTCGCGTTGCCCGGCGTCCATACCGGTGGGATTGTCGGCCGGGGCAGCTCGTCGCCGGGGAGCTTTTCCTCGAGGAGGTAGCCCTGCGTCTTGCCGTCGCCGTCATAGCCCCACTTGCCGAGGTTGGTTGTTGGGTCGGGTGGCAAGACGGAGTCGTCGCTGACCAAAGGGGCCCACTGCGTCGGCATAGCATTCTTCGCTGAGTCGGGCTGGCCGGGCAGGTCTTTGCCGGGATACGAGTAGACGAGGAAGTTGACTTTCTTCCCTGTCGACGAGGTAGGCTCGACGCCGTGGGTACCTGTTTTCGATCGTTTCGAGATCGTTGAACACGATGATCTCGGGGCCCTGCCTCTTGAAGATGGACAGTTTTGAGCCCATGTGGATCGTATACACGCACACACAACGCCGCAACCCAGTGGCAAGGTTTCCGCGCCTTGGTAGTTGTCGGGCACATATATCTGGACACCCCCGTCCCCCCCCCGTCTTCCTCACATGCGCACGATTTCACACGCGATTCACTCCTCCTCCTCATCGACGCGGTCGAGTCCGGCTCCGGCCAACCGCAGCCGCCCCCTCCTGCCTGCGCGGCCGCGCGACGACGGCGGAGCGAGGAGCACGCGGCCGTGCACGACGCACGTGCTGGCGGCGGCGGCAGCCGGTCGCTCCTATAAGTGGACACTCCTACACCGGTGAGCCAGCGGGCAAGGAGCGGTGCGGCGGCGCGGGCGGTGCGAGCGGGAGGAGAGCCCGAGACCTGCAGCCGCAGCACTTTGGAGCGGGCGGCCTCCTGCTGCTCGGCGGCGGCCGCCGCGGCCGCCGCCGCCACCATCCGTGCCCGCGCCGCCTCCTCCGCACGCCGGAGGAGCACGTCCGCGTATGACGCGCTGGGCGGGGGCGCTGGCGCCGCGGGAGCGGCCGGCGCGACGCGGGGCCATCCTCTTGCCGTGGTGAAGGAGGCGAAGGTGGAGGCGCTGGCGACACTGTCGCCGTCCGCCTCATCCAGGCCACCGCGTGGGCGGGGGCTCTCGAGCCCGGCGAGGGAGACTTCAGAGAGGCGAGACAGCTCGACGACTGAGGCGGGGTGCGCCGGCATGCGGCAGTTGGGGCAGCTCGGGCTCGTGCTCAGCCACTGGTAGAGGCAGCCTATTCAGCCCGCATCAGTCCTTCATTCCTTCACCGGCGGACCCAAGCTCAGCCACAGAGAGGTGCAGCCGTGGTGGAAGAGGTGCTCGCAGTCGCGGATCGACACCACGCGGCCGGCGCCGAGTGGCTCCCAGCAGACGGTGCAGGTCGTGTCGGCGGCGTCGGCAGCGTCGGCGGCGTCGGCGGCCGGCTCGTCGCCGTCGCCGGCGAGTGAAGGAGGCGCCGATGGGCGGACCCACACAGCAGTAGATGCGTGAGATCCTGGAAGAGACCAGTCGCTCGTTCCGTCGCAGCTGCTGACGCTGGTCCACGCGTCGTCGTCGCGCTCCCGGGCTGCGACTGCACGTCCCGCCGCTGCCCTCCGGCCGCGCCCGCGGTCCGCGATGCCTGGCAGCCGCCAGTCCTCCTCCCGCGCACGAGCCTCCCAGCGACCAGACTGTCCTGGCCTCCTGCCCCGGCCTCGCGTCCGCGACGTCGGCCCTGCAGGTGGAGCCACACTCGGCACGAACGCAGCGGCGAAAGGGTTGAGCGCGGACATTTCGGCCGGGCGGGTCCTCCGCCGGGAAAAAAAAACTCTTGCCTTCCAAAAAACAAAAAAGCCTGCGTGTTGCCCGGCCGGGTTGCTGCGCAAATCTCTCGCGCTGCGCTAGGCTCGCCGGTTGGCGCGAGAGCGTGTGTGTGTGTGTGCAAGAACCTTTTCTTTTTTGATAATTCGAACCTTTCTTTTCTGAACCGCCTTGTTCCAGTGCACCCAGCCCCGTGCCTAGTGTGCATGAGCGTGCCTGTGGGGCTCCGTCCTCTTTTTTCTTCTCTCAAGAGTGCACTTTCAGAGACATCGACGGCGGCACACCGACCACACACCTAAATGGCGCTTCTCCTGCTATCGCCCTCCGTGTGCTCCGCGCTGAGCGCTGCGCCGGTCAGCTCCTGGTACGACTCGGGCGTGCGGCTTCCGTCGTCGTCGTTAGAGGGAAAGGTCATGCCGACTGGCTCGCAAGTGTGGCCCGCCATCGGAGGCACCGCCGGCTTCCACCGCGGAGCGGGCCGCCTCGGAAAGAAACGCGCTCGGCTGGCACCCGCGGCCTCCGACTCGATGTTCCTCGACGAGGCTGCCGCGCTGCGAGCCCTCGACTTTCCGCTCAGCGAGGCTGAGCTCATCTCGGCGGCAAAGGCCTTTCTCTTCTACGGCCAGGGCACCGAGAAGCCGGAGCTTCTCGCGCCCGAATTTGTCTTCATGGGGCCGTACGTTGGAGGCGCGGACGGGCTCCCTCGCGACGAGTACTTGAAGGCAGTCGGCGGCTTCGACCTCAAGGCGGCGGCCCAGCATTGCCAAGCGCACACTGCCAGCATGTCCGTGAGAGACTGGCACTCCCTAAGGCCGCCTTCCCCGACCTGAACCCGCGCTTCCACCACTTCCGGGCCGATCCCCTCGACGCGGGCAGAGTCTGGTTCACGAGCCAGGCGAGCGGCACCGACGGCGCTGTGAGGCCGACAACTCTCACTCACAGCTGCACACACAACTCCGTTGGAACAAGACCTGACCGCACACACAACTCCGTTGGAACAAGACCTGACCGTGCAAGCCTGTCTCTGCGCCACTCCCGTGTACGCGATCCGGTGCGACCCCATCTTGCAATGGCCGGCAGGCCAGCGGCACCGACAGCGGCAGCGGCTTCCTCGGCGGCAAGCCGACCGGCAAAGCGTTCAGCACTCCGCCGCAGGCATGCCCGGAGCTTGCGCCCGCGGCCCACACGAGACGACCGCCCGCGATTCGCCCGAGAGACGACCGCGCGCGATTCGCCCGAGAGACGACCGCGCGCGATTCGCCCGAGATGGACGGCGGGCCACCCTCTCGCCCGCGGCCTTCGTCTTCCATGTGTGCTGCGTTTCCGTCCCGGCAGGCTTGCTCGCTCAAGTTTGACGCCAGTGGACTCGCCATCAAGTGCGTCCTCTCCGCGCCGCGGCTGCAGCCGTGAAGAGAGACACTGCTCACGCCGCCTGCCGCGAGCAGGCACACACCAGAGGACGGACCCCCTTGCCCCACCACTTTGTGTGTGGAGAAGCTTACCGTGCCTTACCTTTACACAGGTACACCATCGGCCACGTGATGGAGCGATCGCTCGGCAACACCGGCGGGCTCGGCGGCGTCGCTGGGCCGCAGCCGCTCTGTCTTCTCTGTTGACAAGCCACTCGGTTGGTTAGGCGGCCTCGGCGGCATCTTCGGCCCCGCCTACGCGATCGGAAGGCCGTTGCCGTTCCCTGAGGCGCGTCCGTGGAGGCCGTCGAAGCGCTACCGGCTGCTGCAGGCCGCCAGCGAGCTCGCCACTTCAATCTCGGCCGATGTCGGCTGACACCTGTCAACCCTGCCTGCAGGCTGTCGGGCAGTTCGTGGCCTTCCTTAACGAACGCAAGAAGTGAAGAGGTCGCGCCGAGAAGACTCTGCCGTGCATGTTTGTTGACGTGGTGAGAGCGAGCAGGCGCGCAAAACAGCGTCACGACGACCCTCTTCTTGTTTTTTACCAAAAGTAATCGGTGCGCTACCCGACGCGGCCGAAGGATACATGTAGAGCTCTATCCACCTCGAGAACCTCGAGAACCTCGAGAGAGGTGTGTGTGCTACACACACACTCATGCTGTCCCTCGCTCTGCTTACGGGCGCCCGAGCGCGTGGACACTCGAGCAGAGCCGGCCTTCGTCGCGGCGGTGCGCCAGCGTGCTCGTACGAAGGCATGCCCTCGACTCCTGGCTGGGACGGCGGCGAGCTCGACCTGCTGACAGAGTGGGCCGTCGCCAAGACTGCCAACCGGCCGATCGTTTGCGAGTACAACCCCGACGCGGCTTGGCTCTGGTCAAAGTGGCGCGGCACCGTGCTCTCGCTCACGGCATCGCCGGTGCTCCTCAACATGGGCGTGGGCGTCGCCGTCGACTACGCTTCGCGGGAGCTCTCCGCCGCGTCATGGTCGATGCTCTCCGTGCCTCCCGCCGCCGACCCGCTGATCGCGTCGCTCAACGGGCTCAACACGCTGTGGGAGTACGAGCTCACGCTCTGCACCTTCATCCTGACGTTCTTCACCTCGCAGGCGTACGCGCACTGGCGGTCCGTTTACTTCACCACCCGCGCGATCCAGGGCCGCGTCAACGACGTCTGCCTGCTGCTGGCGGTGGGCGCGCAGCGGGGCGGGTCCGGCTACAGCGAGGACGCCTCGCGGCTGCTGCAGCGCTGCACTCGGCTCATCCGCGTCTCGCACACCTTCTTCTGGGCCGCCACGCCCACCTGCTCCAACGGAGTCGGCGATGGGGGGGTCGAGGACGGCGACGCCTCCGAGGACCTCCCTGCGGAGCTCCGAAACGCGCGCGCCATCGGCCCGCTGCTGCTTAGCCCAGAGGGGCTGCAGGGCCTCGTCGCCGCTGGAGAGCTGACGCCGGAAGAGGCCGCGGCGCTGCTCGGCACCGGCCTGCCGCCCTCGCAGTACACGTACGTGTTGATGGAGTGGGTGGGCTTGCATGCGATGAGCGGCATCTCCGACGGCACGCTGCGCGGAGGCAATGGCTTCGAGGACAACCTGCTGCGGCGCCTGACCGAGCTGCGCGCGCAGTACTTCAACATCGGCGACTATGCGGCGGGGCGAATGCCGCTCGCCTACGTGCAGCTGGTGCAGGTGCTGGTCGACTCGCTCGTCTTCCTCTCGCCCTTCGCGCTGTACCCCGAGCTCGGATCTCTCTCAGTCTTTGCGACCGGCCTCCTCACCCTCTTCTTCAAGGGGCTGCTCGAGCTGTCCAAGTCCTTCCTCGACCCGTTCGGCAACGAGGGCTACCCCGGCCAAAACATACGCGTCGACGTGCTCGTCTCGGAGCTCAACTTCGGGTCGGGGAGCCGATGGACAAAGGCGGGGGCGCTGCTGCCCGACTCGCACTAAGTTGTGGTCGTCTGTGGCGCACGCGCACACAGCTCCTGCATGCGCATCCGTATGTATTGTGTGTACAAGGTTGTACTCAGTCATGTGCAAGTTTTGACTTTAATTGTGGGGTAGTTGAGTGTGTTGACCTCCATGATCCCTGAAACGAGAGAGACGGTGCTCGGTGGGGTGGGGCCTGCGCGCCGCTGCGGAGACCGGAGTGCCGCCTTTCATCGACTCTGCCATGCACAAAACAGCCACCGGCGCGCGACACCCTCTCTCTAGGCGACACCACGGCTCGGTACGATCTCACGTAGAGAGACGCACATGCACATGCACCGCCCTCGCCGGTTCAGAGCTGGACCCGCAAGTCGCGAAACTCCTGGGCGCAATCGCGCAGCGCGCGCGCGCGCGTTCGCTCGTCGAGCTTGCCGAGGTACTCCCGCAACATGCGCTGGCACCGGCGCCGCTCCGCCTCGCGGTAGACCTCGATCGACGCGAACACGCCGTTGCCGGGCGGCGCGATGTTGTACCGGCAATGCGCAACGTGGTGGTGCGCGTCGCCGTTGGCGTCGTGCAAGCAATAGGCGCAGAAGCCATGGGGCGGCATGGTGCACCCTACTCGACTGCAAGAGAGCGCAAAGCAGCCCTCGAAGTCGATGAAGGCCTGCCCGCAGCGCGGGCACGCTGGGTTGAGGATTTTCTCGATGATGTGCGTGCGCACCTGCGCAGCCCGCACGTCCTCGTCGCGTCTCGCGAGCTCCGCCTGCAGCCGAGCGACCTCAGCGGCGCTCCTTTGCTTCGCCGCAAGTTCGATTTGCTGCTCAGCTACCTTGCTCTTCGCGTTGAAGTACAGAGCAAACGTCACGTCCGGCAAGCGGCTCGCCAATGCAGCGTCGGTGTACGCAGGCGCGCAGCACGTGCCGGGGACAATCGGCTGGCCGGCGCGCGGCGCGATGAAGCTGGGGCAGCGCACGCCGCCACGCTGCTCGAAGCGGCGGAGGTTGGCATCCTCGTGGTCGGTCACCTGCCCCGTGACGTACGTGCCCAGGCAGCCATTGCACATGAAATGCGCCTTGGCTCGGGCAGGCGCCGAGCACTCGATGCCCTCGTTGAGGCTGTAGTCACAGAAGCAGATGACGCACGTGCGCTGCTGCTGCGCCGCAGAGGCCGCGGCGACGTCGGCGTTCGCGGCGTGGCGCGCAAGCTCGGCGCGCGCTGCGGCAAGCTGCCCCTCCTCGGCCGTCGGGGCGCACTGCTCGCGCTCCAGCCGCACGAGCCGCTGCAGTGCCGCCTGCAGCGAGCAGCGCTTCTTGTACTTGTCAAGACAGGTGCGCGCCAGAGCGCTCAGCTCCTGCATGACGGCGGCGGGCCACTCGCCGGCTCGACCGGGCCCGGAGGCGCTCGCCAGTGCTGCGGGCCTGCCCATGCCCTACCTGGCCGCAGGCGTAGATCTATCTCCCCATCTCTCCCCATCTCTCCCACCATCTCTCTCCCACCATCTCTCTCCCACCGTCTCTCCCCACCATCTCTCCCCATGCCCCCCCTTCAAGAGGGGGGGGGGGGAAAAACCCCCGCTGAAATAAAGGGGGGTTCCCGGGGCCCATATGTGGGGGGGGCCTCCCCCCCCCCCCCCCCAAAAACGGGTTGAAGAGGCCATAGAGCATCGCAGCACCAAGCTGTTGAAAATACTGGTGGACGCCTCAAGGTAATATCAAACTCACCTGATCTCGGGGATAGTTGGTGTCCCCCCCCCCACCGCCACCGCCGTTGCCACTTGCCTCGCCGCCACCAACGCCGCCACCAACGCCGCCGCCGCCACACTGCCGCCGCCGCCACACCGCCGCCCTCACATGCCCCACCGCCACTCTCGCCACCGCCGCCGCCGTTGCCGCCGCCGCCACCCTCGCGGGCGGCGCTGCCACCCTGGCTGCCGCCCGCCCCGGCGCCCGCCGCCGCCGCCGCCACCGCCGCCGCCGCCGCCGCCGTCCCCGCCGCCCCCGCCGCCCCCGTTGCCGCCCTCGCCTTCGCCTCCTCAGCACGGCGGCGGCCTCTCCAGTGAGGGCTCGAGTCCTCGTGATGACCCTCGCAGCCGCGCACTCGCAGGCGCATGACCTATTCGACGAGGAGGGCGAGTCGCGCGACCAGCTGGTGAGGCTGTGGGCGGCAGCGCGGGCGCTGATGGCTGGCAACAGCACCGGCGGCAACTGACGGCGCAGCGGTCGCCCCCGCCCCCGCCCCCCACCGGCCCTCTCTCCGCGGGCGGCGCGGATGGCTGCGACGGCAGGAGAGGGTGCGCGACGACACGGCGCAAAATCACTCGCCCCCGCGCTGGGCGGCGCAGAGATCGACAGCGATCATTTTACGTGTGCGTGGGACGCAACTCTCTGGCCCAGCGTCAATACGCGATCTGAGAGAGCGCGCGTAGCAGCCAGAGCCGGTCGGCACTGCTTGAAAAATGAGACGACGACTACAGATCTCGCCTCACACCAAGACGTTGTTTACAGCACATCGTTCGGGGCACACATCGCTTCCAGGGCGTACTTCTACTTTCACCACATGCTAGGGGGGGGGTCCCGACCCCCCTCCAGCGCCTTCACCACATAAAACGGGCCGTGTAGTCGGCGGGAGGGGCGAAGGGCGCCGCCAGCGGGTGGAGCGGCTGCGCGGCTGTCGTGCGCGCGAACGACGGCGGCGGGCCGTGCGGGAGCGGCGGCGGGCCGTGCGGGAGCGGCGGCGAGATGTGAGGCGACGGAGCAACGTCTCGGGGCAGCGGTGGCAAGCCGCGTGGCAGCAAATGAAAGCCAAGGGGGGGGACGGCGCGCGGAGCCCCCCCCTGCATGTACTGCCGCCGCCATTGCTGCCATTGCATCTGCATCTGCTGTTGCTGCCATTGCGGACGCCAAGCCTCGTCTGCGGGAGGCGGCGGCAGGCAGCGCGGCATCTGCTGCTGTCGCCCACGCACCTGCTGCTGCTGCAGAGCGTGGGCCCCACCTGCCACCGCCCCCCTCGCGTCGGGACCGGCGCTGAGCGGCAGCGGCAATGGCGGACCCCCCGAGACAGCCGCCACGCGAGAGCCGTCCGAAAAGGTGTACTCGGACGTCGCGTCGACCCACGGCGCCTCGCGCCTCGCACAGGGAAGCAGCCCGCCCGCCCGCCCGGCGGAATTCAGAGAAGGCGGGGCAAACGACGGCGGCACCGGCGGCGGCGGCAGTCCGTGCGAGGTGGCCGTCGTCGTCGCCGCCGCGTTGCTCGCTCGCTCTTGCTGCCAGTCGTCGGGCACGTCAAAGGGGCGCGAGTCCCCGCCCGCCACCGGCACCGGCACCGGCACCGGCCGCCCGCTTTCACCGCCGGCGGCGACGCGCATGGGCTCCTCCGCCGCCCTGGCCTCCTCCGCCTTGCGCTTGATGTTGGCGCGCGTCGGCCAATTCGTGCGCCTCGCCTCCTGCCACGCCGAAATCTCCTCGGGCGTCTCGAGGCGCGGCGCCGCGATGCCGCCGCCGCCGCCCGTACCGAGCGTGGCGGCTTCCTCCGCCTCCTCGAGCGCCTCCGCGACGTCGCGCCCGACCTCCGCCGACTCGGTGCCAGAGCAAGCGGCAGAATGGGCGGCTAGATGCGCCACCATCGCCCCTTCTCCCATGGGGTTGTCGACAAGCGGCAGAATGTATGTACGCCAGAACTTGCTGCCGCCCCCTCTACCGCCGCCGGCGCTCGGCGTGACCGGCGGCACCGCGGACGCGGGGTTGTGGTGCCCGCGCAGCTGGCAGAGCTCGACCCAGTGCCCCGACTGGTTGCACTTGCGGCAGACGTAGCCGGCGGGGGGCGGAGGCCGCTCCGCCGCGCGCTCTCGCGGGGCGAGCGGGCAATCGGCGATGAAGTGGCCGGGGCTGCTGCACATTCTGCAGACGTAGCCGTCCGGAGGCCCGCTTTGCTTTCCTTTGCCCTTAGGACGCTTTGCGCCTCCGCCGCCTCCGCCTCCTCTGCCGCCGCCGTCGACCGCGCCCTCGCCCGCGTCGCTCGCGGCGTCGGCGGACTCGTCGTCCCTCGGCCGCTTGCTCTGACGCGGCAGCGGGCAGTCTCCGATCCAGTGGCCCGGCTGCCTGCAGTTGTGGCAGAGGTACCCCGTGGGAGGCACCTTCCGAGACACGTCCGAGACACCTCCCGAGACACCTCCGAGACACTTCCGAGGCACCTCGCTGCCGCGCGCCGGGCCGCCTGCGCGCCCCTCCGACGCCCCGGCGGGGAAGTTGACGCTTCGCATCGCAGCCCGCTCCTCCTGCAGCGGGTCGCCAAACTCGAGCATCGCTGGCGGTGAGCGCGACGGCGACGACGGGGGCGGCGGCGGCACCGCTGGCGGTGAGTGCGACGGTGACGACGGCGGCGGCGGTGGCACGGCACACTCCGCCCGTGCTGCTGCCGCAGGAGCCGCCCGTGCTGCGGCTGCCGCTGCCGCTGCCGCTGCCGCTGCCGCTGCCGCTGCTGCCGCCGGTGCCGGTCCCGGCGCCGCTGCTGCCACCGGCACCGGGGCCGGTCCCGGCGCCGCTGCTGGTGCCGCTGCAGCCGCCGGAGCCGCTGCTGCCGGTGACGGTGCCGGTCCCGGCCGCGCATGCTTGGTAGCAGACGCACTGGGAGGCTCGGCTGTCGGCGGCGGACGCTTGTCGGCTGAACGGAGGGAGGTGGCGGCAGCTGCCACGCTGAGGGGCGCGTCGGGCGCCAAAAAGGGGACCATCACGGTGATCGTCTCGCCGCCGCTTGTGACCCGCCCTTCCTTGATCGCCTTGCTGGCGGCGGATTTCGAGCTGCAGAGCCCGCGTGCCACGAGGAGGTTGACGACGCGTTGCTGTACGGCCTTGCGTTGGGCGCGCGACTGCTCAATCAGCTGCTCCTGGGCGGCATCGCTGCCGGCGGCGGCGACGGCGGGGCAGTCGCGAATGTGATGGGACGCGATGACCCCTTGCATGCCGCAGACGACGCACGCGGGCGCGGGCTTGAGCGCCGCGGGCCCCGCATCCAGGATCCCGACCAGTTGTTGGCCGTCGGGGGTGACAGCGAGACGCGCGTCGCCAGGCAGCTTTTGCCCGGGGGCCTTGACCACCTCCCCGCGTAAGCCCGTGCGCACACGCCCGGCCTTGACGAGCTGTTTCGCGTCTTCTTTGTTCTTGCAGTGGCCGTGCTGCACGAGGAGGTAATCAACGCGCCATAGCCGCGGCGGCGGCTCCCGCGCGAGAGCCCGCAGCTCCCGCTCTCCGTGCGCAAACCGACAATTCGCACCGTCGGCGCATGTCCCATCGCGCTCCCAGTTGCGGCAGACCCTCGTCTTGAAGAGATTCTCGGCGGGCCGTCGCTGATCGGTCTTCTGCGGCGACCACCCGGGCCGCAGCATCTGCCGTTCTAGCGTTTCGATCTGCCGCAGCTGGGTCGGCTCCGGGTGATTGTACCGACACCTCGAGCCGAACCGGCACGCGCCGTGCTGCACGTAGAAGGCGCACGGGCTCGCACCGGGCCGCAGCGGCAGGCCGAGGCTGTTGAGCGGCGCCTCGGCCTGAGGCATCTGCGCGAACGTTGTGGAGGCAGCGGCGACGGAGGCAGAGGCGGCAGAGGCAGCGGCGGCGGAGGCAGGGGCGGTAGAGGCAGAGGCGGTAGAGGCAGAGGCGGTAGAGGCAGAGGCCGTCGCTGTGGGAGGCTGATATTCGCCGACTGCCCGCGTGTACGCCACCGCCGCCTCCACCGCCGTGTCAAAACAGCCAAGGTAAACATCCTTGCCATCCACGCTGCACCGCGCCCCGAAGCGGCCAGAATCCTTGAACACGCCCCTGTACCCGGTGCTGCTCTTGCTGGAGAGGTGCAATCGCAAACCCTCAGCCTCCGCCACCACCGCTGCCGCGGCGGAGGCGGCGGCGGCGGATGCGGCGGCGGCGGAGCCAGCGGCGGCGGCGGCGGCGGCGGAGGCAGGGGCGGCGGAGGCAGGGGCGGCGAATGCAGGGGCAAGCTCCACAAGCGGCAGCGGCTTATGCGAGCCCCCCGGCAACCTCCCGCCGGCGCGCTGAGGTTGGAGCCGGAGTGCGGGAAGCGCGGCGACGAGATCGCGCAACCTTTTGCATCCCAAATCCTGGAGCCGCAGCTGCTCCGGCAGCTGGTAGTGCGTCCGGTGGCGGGGGAGGAGCTCATTAAACGGCACGGCGCGGCCGCCGCCGGCACGGATCATCGCGACGATCTCCGCCTCAAACGACTTCCGCCTGCTTGGGAGGGAACTGCCGCCTGCTGGGGCTGCGGCGGCCGCACAGGAGCCGGCGGCGGAGGTGCTTCCGCTCGAGCCGGTGGTGGAAGCAGCGGTGGAGGCGGCGGTGGAGGCAGCGGTACTAGTAGAGGCAGCGTTGGAGGCGGCGGCAGCGTTGGAGGTGCTTCCGCTCGGGCCTGGCTTGCTGCACTCCGCCTCAACCGGGGGCTCGGCGCGTGTTTCGGCGACGATTTCTGCGAGCACCGAGTTTGGCAACGACCGCGAGGGCGCCATGAGCTGCTCCTGCTCCTCCTCGGCCTTGCGCTGCTGCTCGCGCATCTCCGTGCCGGCCGCCAGGATCCTGACCAGTTGTTGGCCGTCGGGGGAGAGAGCGAGACGCGCGTTGAGGGGCAACCTTTGGCTGGCGTCCTTGAGCTCCGCACCGCTCTGGGACCATCCAACGCTGCCACCCTTGTGCGTCACGTATCCAGCCCCGCGCACATGCCCGGCCTTGATCAGCTGTTTCGCATCCTTTTTTGTCTTACAGTGGCCGCGCTGCACGAGGAGGTCGTCCACGCGGCAGAGGCCCTGGCCAACCTTGGCCTGGCCGCTACTGGCCTTGCCGATGAGAGCCGCGACGGAGTCTGCATGGGAGGCAGAGGAGGAGGCGGCGGCAGTGCTTTCACTTGCGGCCCGCTTGCTGTAGTCTGCTGGCCAAAAGGGCGCGCCAAGCGGGCCCACAACCTCGGCGAGGAAGGTGAGTAACGGCAGCGGGGCCTCGACCTCGGCCATAACACGCGGCAGTCCTGCGTACCAGTGGTGCCTGGCACTCGAGTTGGGTTCCGGCTGTTTGGGGGGTAGGGTGCGCATCGCCCGCCCACGCCCCAGCCATTGCGTTAGGGCTCTGAGCTGGTTCTCGGCCCGAATCCACAACGACCGACGGCGGACCTGTCCGCTGCATGAGACGCGGGCGGCGGGCGCGCGGAGGGGCAGCGTCACAGGTTGACGTTACGGAAGTTAGCAACAAGTTACGGCACGCTTCTGGAGGCACCTGGTGGTAGGGGATATAGATAGATAGATAGAGGGGATACATGCTCAAAGGTGGCCCGGCCGGTCCCGCGGTTCGTCGAAATTACTGTATCCCTACTGCTGTCAGTGTACCCGACACGGCGACGACACAAACAAGGTACAAACTCAAAGACAAAGAGTCTTCGCTCAACTGTTACACGCAGCTCGCCCGCTCCGCAAGAGCTCGAGACGGAGACTCCAACGCCTCTTAGCCTCCCAGCAGCGGCGACGGGGCGGAGGCCGATGGGTGTGCGCCGCGCTGCCGCGCCGCGCCCACACCTCAGATGCCGCGCTGCATCGCCGCCGCGCGCGCCGCCGCCTCGGCCGCGGCGAGGGCGTTGAGGTCGCCGCCGCCGCTGAACTCTCCGAGAGGCGCCATCGTGAGCCAGACGTCTCTTGCGGCCGCCTGTGGGACATGTCTCGGACACGTCGCGGACGTGTCCCGGACGCTGCGCTAGGCTCAGACGGCGTGCGTGGGCCGCCGGGGTGAGGACCCCACCGGCACCGCTCCTTGGCGGTTCGCGCATCTAACGCATCGCCTTCGGGAGGTCAGGCTCGGCAAGCTTGTCGGTCGGTCTCTACCTCAGCCGAAGCTGGGGCCGGTCCCGTAGGCCGTCCGTAGCCGAGAGAGCCCCCGGAGCAGGCGGACATCGCTTCCAGGGAGGGGGGCGCACTTCTACTCACACCACATGCTAGGGGGGGGGGTCCGACCCCCCCAGAGACTCGTGGTCAGGCCCTCCGGGCCCTTGATTTTACGCCTCAGTTCGCAGCAATTTATGAGGGGAAAATCATCCTTGGAGCTACATGAGCCTTGAGACTGGTCAGATTCCCACAAGATATTGGACTTTCAGCCACGATTTCACAACTTTGGG